>NC_066583.1:207903206-208208199 GCF_024323335.1 Lathyrus oleraceus
ACTTCAAATCTGGAACCATAAAGGTAATGCCTCCAGATTTTTAGCACAAACACCACAGCAGCAAGTTCAAGATCATGCGTAGGATAGTTCTTTTCATGAATTCTTAACTGTCGCGACGCATAAGCAATTACTTTATTATTTTGCATGAGCACACCTCCCAAGCCCATCAATGAAGCATCACAGTAGATTATAAACGGTTCCTCCGGATTTGGCAAAGTCAAAACCGGCGCCGACGTCAATCTCCTTTTTAATTCATTAAAACCCTCTTCGCACTGAACATCCCACACGAAAGCTTTACCCTTACAAGTTAATTTAGTCAACGGAAGTGCTAACTTAGAAAATCCTTCAATAAACCTTCTATAATATCCAGCTAACCCCAAAAAGCTTCTAATCTCGGTAACCGACTTAGGAGTCTCCCATTGCAATACAGCTTCTACCTTGGAAGGATCTACAGCAATACCTTTTCCTGAAATTACATGGCCGAGAAAACTGACTTCTCTTAACCAAAATTCACACTTGGACAGCTTCGCATACAATTTCTTATCTTTCAAAACATCCAACACTAATCTCAAATGTTCCTTGTGCTCTTCTTCGGACTTAGAGTAAATCAAAATATCATCAATAAATACTACCACAAAATGATCCAGATAAGTATGGAAAATACGATTCATGTATTCCATAAATACTCCCGGCGCATTAGTCACACCGAAAGGCATCACAGAATACTCATAATGTCCATACCGAGTTCTGAACGCTGTCTTCTGGATGTCTTCATCTTTCACTTTGATCTGATGATAGCCCGATCTCAAATCAATTTTACTGAACACACAAGCACCCACTAATTGATCCATCAAATCATCTATTCTCGATAGTGGATACTTATTCTTGATCGTTACTTTATTCAATTGTCTATAATCGATACAAAGCCTCATACTACCATCTTTCTTCTTTACTAGCAACACTGGAGCTCCCCACGGTGACACACTTGGTCTTATAAACTTCTTCTCAAGTAAGTCTTCCAATTGCTTCTTTAATTCACACAATTCAGATGCCGACATTCTATACGGTGCCATCGAAACAGGCCTAGTACCAGGCACCAGATCAATAGTAAATTTAACTTCCCTCTCTGGCGGCACACTAGGAATTTCATCAGGAAAAACTTCAGGGAATTCTTTCACCACTAACAGTTCCTCTATCTTAGCTTTATTCTCAACCGACAACGTCGCCATCAAAGAAAACATCTGAGCTCCCTCTTTCATTAATTTTCGCAATTCTCTGAAAGGTAATAAGTCAACTCCTTCCTCTTTAGGAGTGGAAAACCTCACCGACTTATGATGACAATTTATGTGGACATAATTATACTCCAACCAGTTCATACCAAGAATTACATCCATCCCACCCAACGGCAAACATACTAAATCAACATAGAAATCTTTATCGAAGATCGACAAAGGACAATTTAAACACACCAAGGAAGTAGTTGTTGATCCCTTAGCTGGGGTCTCAACAATCAATTCACCATCCAAAGCGGACAATTTTAAACCCAGTCTTCGAGCACAGTTAGCAGAAATAAAACAGTGTGTAGCACCGGTATCAATAATAGTAATTAAAGGAGTACCATTTATGAAACATGTACCTCGGATAAGTCTGTCCTCACTGGAGGTTTGAGTTCCGGTCAATGCGAACACCTTTCTAGTTTGAGATTTCTTTGGCTTCTGACACTGACTTCCAATATGCCCTTCTTCGCCACAATTAAAACAAATCATTTCCTTGTGCTTGCAATCAGCTATTGCATGGCCAATCTTACCACAGCGAAAACACCTCTTTACTTCAGCAGTGCATACATTACTCTTATGACCAGCCTGACCACATTTGAAACAAACTATACCAGCAGGAGCACCTCCCCTACTAGTCCTCTGAGCTGGAGCAGCTCCTTGTTTCCCTTTTCCCACTGGAGCATCATACGGCTTGCCACGATTTTGATGTTGCTTGCCCCTGCGATCACTGACAATCTTGTAATGAGCATTATTGTCTTCTTCAAATATCCTGCAGCTATCCACCAATTCAGTAAAAATGCGTATCTTCTGATACCCAACAGCCTTCTTAATTTCAGAGCGCAGTCCATTCTCAAACTTGATGCACTTTGAAAATTCAGCACCAGCACCAGTGTAATGAGGATAAAATTTGGACAACTCCACAAATTTTGCAGCATAATCAGTGACAGACAAGTTTCCTTGCTTCAGCTCAAGGAACTCAATTTCTTTCTTACCACGGACATCCTCCGGATAATACTTTCTCATGAATTCCCTACGGAATACATCCCAAGTAATGACTTCACCTACCACGGTCAACCTCTCGTGAGTCTCTAGCCACCAGTCATCAGCTTCGACTGCTAGCATGTGAGTACCATACCGAACCTTCTGAGCTGGAGTGCAATCCATAACACGGAAGATTCTCTCGATCTCTTTCAACCATCCCAAGGCTGCATCTGGATCATGCTTCCCTTTAAACACCGGCGGATTCTCTCTTTGAAAAGTCGCCAAGCTATGTGATCCAGCATCTCCACCAGCATTTGGCAAGTTCTGCACAGCTTGTGCCATCGCTTGCATTGCGGCAACCATTGCAGCGTCATTCCTTCCAGCCATTTCAACTTATCACCACAACACAACTTAAAAGTTAGATTAGTAACAATACACAATTGTTAGACAATAACGACACGACAACTGGCCGGACAGACCGACCTGCTCTGATACCACTAATGTAACACCCTTCTAAAATACCCCAAATATTTAATTAGAATAACAATATATCAATCAGAGTAATTATGCAATTAAGGGTGTCACACAATCATTTCACACCATTCACCATAATAACTGTCATGCTCTATCATTAATTCAAAACATAAAGCATTTGCACATTACGCAGCGGAATAGAAATCAAATCAATCATGCAAAACATGTAACACATTACATGTAAAATTATTCAACAAGGTAAAACATCCCGTCCCGATGTTACATCTATTCAGAGCATGACCCACTAAGGAGACTACACTAGACTCCAAGCACTAGCTTCTACTCAATCACTGCTCGTTACCTGAAAAATAGTTGTAAGGGTGAGTTCCTCAATCGATATAAAAAGCATTATAAAATATCATGTCATGTTAAGTAATTTGACACATTAATCACCCTAATCACATCACACATTCAGTAACGGCACATCAACTCAAATGTCATACTCAATATCAACACAAGCACCACTGCTCAATTAAATTAAATACTCATACAACAAACTAACAAAATGCAACTCTAATGAGACTCGACTCGTCATGCATGTGGTACCATTTGGAGTAAACTCCCAACTTAAAATTTGCCAATTTAACGAGGCATCAAGGCTTAAGCCTTCAACTTTCAACTTTTGCCAATCCAGGCCAACGTGGTGTGAGCAAAGCTCCGACTTAATGCATATGAATTCCGACAACATGATAACAATAGCAACACAACAATGTCTTCAACATAATCAACTTATAATCAACTTTGACATACACGACTTTAAATTCCGACAACCGGATAATAATAGCAACACAACAATGTTTTCAACATAATCAACTAATAATCAACTTTGACATAAACTAAGTACTATATAATTCCATTCCAAAACGTACACAAGATTCATTTATCAATTTTTTTTCTCTTTCCCCACAGTGTTAACCGGTTAACGCCCTGGGTTAACCAGTTAACGCAGACAGAACACGCTTTCTGGCAAAACTCAACAGTGTTAACCGGTTAACGCCCTAGGTTAACCGGTTAACGCAGACAGAACAGCAATATTTCCACAACTCACAACAGTGTTAACCGGTTAACGCCCTGGGTTAACCGGTTAACGCAAGACAGAAAGTTGTCCCTGCGCTAACACGAAGCAGAATGCAGAATTCTCCGCATTTTCCGCCGTTGGAGGACTTCCGGACCTCCGATTCCAATTCCGTAAAAAGCGATACGCTCGGGGAACCACGACTCACACAATTACCGATTCAATCACAGCTTAAACACAGTTTATTCATCACAAATTTTCAGCACTCATCATCCCAATTAGGGTCAATTCAACGGTTTATCACTACCCATTACATGTTAATCTATAATACCCATTAAACGACGATAAACCCCCCTTACCTGAATTAACCCGGCGAATCTTTAAGCTTCAAGCTTTTCTCTTCTCCAACCTTCTTCCTCTTGCTCTGCTCTTTGCCCTTTTCCTCTTTTCAGCCGTTTCTCTGCTTTTCACGTAAAACCCTCTTTACTAAAAAATGGAACTCTTTTTCCTTATTTCCATCTTATATATTTTCCAATAATTATTATTCCAATAATAATAATAATAATAATAATCCAATAATTCCAATTATTTTAATTAAATTAATAAATATAATATTAACTTAAATTAAATAATTATCTTATTTTTATCGGGGTGTTACAACTCTCCCCCACTAAAAGAGTTTTCGTCCTCGAAAACATACCTCAAGCGAATAGCTCCGGATAAGACTCCTTCATCTGACTCTCAAGTTCCCATGTCATGCTTTCGCCCGCAGCTCCCGACCAAACGACTTTAACCAACACAATCTCTTTTCCTCGAAGAGTCTTTGTGTCACGATCTTCAACTCGTACAGGCTTTGTCTCCATTGTTAAATTATCCCGCACTTGCACATCATCCATACTAACCACATGAGACGGATCTGAGACATACTTCCGAAGCTGCGACACATGGAATACATCATGCAAATTCGAAAGATTAGGTGGTAATGCCATCCGATAAGCAACTTTTCCAACCCGTTCTAAGATTTGATACGGACCAATGAAGCGAGGAGTGAGCTTTTTAGACTTCAAAGCCCTCCCAACACCGGTCACAGGCGTGACTCTCAAAAACACATGGTCACCAGCTTGAAATTCTAATTCCTTCTTCCGCTTGTCATGGTAACTCTTCTGCCTACTCTGAGAAGCTTTCATCTTCTCTCGGATAGACTTCACTTTCTCGGTAGTTTGTCGAACTAACTCTGGTCCAAGTACTACACCCTCACCAGATTCGTGCCAACACAACGGAGTTCTACATCTACGACCATACAATGCTTCAAGAGGCGCCATTCCGATACTAGAATGGTAACTATTATTATATGTGAACTCGATCAATGGAAGATAAGTGTCCCACGAACCTCCTTGTTCAAGAACACAAGCTCTCAGTAAATCCTCCAATGACTGAATAGTTCTCTCTGTTTGGCCATCAGTTTGAGGATGATATGCCGAACTCAACCTCAACTTAGAGCCCAACGAATCTTGCAGACTTTTCCAAAATCCCGATGTAAACCTCGGATCTCTGTCCGACACAATACACAGAGGAACACCATGCAACTTTACAATTACTCGGATGTAAATCTCTGCCAACTTCGGAAACCAAACTCATATCACGAAATTGCTCAATTAATTCCAACTCCTTAATCATCATTGCTGACACATGCAAGGTCTTTCTACTTAAAGCATCGGCCACAACATTTGCTTTTCCTGGATGATAATTCAACCCGAAATCATAATCCTTAAGCAATTCTAGCCACCTACGTTGTCTCATGTTCAGCTCTTTCTGATCAAAAAGATACTATAAACTTTTATGATCGCTGAAAACTTCAAATCTGGAACCATAAAGGTAATGCCTCCAGATTTTTAGCACAAACACCACAGCAGCAAGTTCAAGATCATGCGTAGGATAGTTCTTTTCATGAATTCTTAACTGTCGCGACGCATAAGCAATTACTTTATTATTTTGCATGAGCACACCTCCCAAGCCCATCAATGAAGCATCACAGTAGATTATAAACGGTTCCTCCGGATTTGGCAAAGTCAAAACCGGCGCCGACGTCAATCTCCTTTTTAATTCATTAAAACCCTCTTCGCACTGAACATCCCACACGAAAGCTTTACCCTTACAAGTTAATTTAGTCAACGGAAGTGCTAACTTAGAAAATCCTTCAATAAACCTTCTATAATATCCAGCTAACCCCAAAAAGCTTCTAATCTCGGTAACCGACTTAGGAGTCTCCCATTGCAATACAGCTTCTACCTTGGAAGGATCTACAGCAATACCTTTTCCTGAAATTACATGGCCGAGAAAACTGACTTCTCTTAACCAAAATTCACACTTGGACAGCTTCGCATACAATTTCTTATCTTTCAAAACATCCAACACTAATCTCAAATGTTCCTTGTGCTCTTCTTCGGACTTAGAGTAAATCAAAATATCATCAATAAATACTACCACAAAATGATCCAGATAAGTATGGAAAATACGATTCATGTATTCCATAAATACTCCCGGCGCATTAGTCACACCGAAAGGCATCACAGAATACTCATAATGTCCATACCGAGTTCTGAACGCTGTCTTCTGGATGTCTTCATCTTTCACTTTGATCTGATGATAGCCCGATCTCAAATCAATTTTACTGAACACACAAGCACCCACTAATTGATCCATCAAATCATCTATTCTCGATAGTGGATACTTATTCTTGATCGTTACTTTATTCAATTGTCTATAATCGATACAAAGCCTCATACTACCATCTTTCTTCTTTACTAGCAACACTGGAGCTCCCCACGGTGACACACTTGGTCTTATAAACTTCTTCTCAAGTAAGTCTTCCAATTGCTTCTTTAATTCACACAATTCAGATGCCGACATTCTATACGGTGCCATCGAAACAGGCCTAGTACCAGGCACCAGATCAATAGTAAATTTAACTTCCCTCTCTGGCGGCACACTAGGAATTTCATCAGGAAAAACTTCAGGGAATTCTTTCACCACTAACAGTTCCTCTATCTTAGCTTTATTCTCAACCGACAACGTCGCCATCAAAGAAAACATCTGAGCTCCCTCTTTCATTAATTTTCGCAATTCTCTGAAAGGTAATAAGTCAACTCCTTCCTCTTTAGGAGTGGAAAACCTCACCGACTTATGATGACAATTTATGTGGACATAATTATACTCCAACCAGTTCATACCAAGAATGACATCCATCCCACCCAACGGCAAACATACTAAATCAACATAGAAATCTTTATCGAAGATCGACAAAGGACAATTTAAACACACCAAGGAAGTAGTTGTTGATCCCTTAGCTGGGGTCTCAACAATCAATTCACCATCCAAAGCGGACAATTTTAAACCCAGTCTTCGAGCACAGTTAGCAGAAATAAAACAGTGTGTAGCACCGGTATCAATAATAGTAATTAAAGGAGTACCATTTATGAAACATGTACCTCGGATAAGTCTGTCCTCACTGGAGGTTTGAGTTCCGGTCAATGCGAACACCTTTCTAGTTTGAGATTTCTTTGGCTTCTGACACTGACTTCCAATATGCCCTTCTTCGCCACAATTAAAACAAATCATTTCCTTGTGCTTGCAATCAGCTATTGCATGGCCAATCTTACCACAGCGAAAACACCTCTTTACTTCAGCAGTGCATACATTACTCTTATGACCAGCCTGACCACATTTGAAACAAACTATACCAGCAGGAGCACCTCCCCTACTAGTCCTCTGAGCTGGAGCAGCTCCTTGTTTCCCTTTTCCCACTGGAGCATCATACGGCTTGCCACGATTTTGATGTTGCTTGCCCCTGCGATCACTGACAATCTTGTAATGAGCATTATTGTCTTCTTCAAATATCCTGCAGCTATCCACCAATTCAGTAAAAATGCGTATCTTCTGATACCCAACAGCCTTCTTAATTTCAGAGCGCAGTCCATTCTCAAACTTGATGCACTTTGAAAATTCAGCACCAGCACCAGTGTAATGAGGATAAAATTTGGACAACTCCACAAATTTTGCAGCATAATCAGTGACAGACAAGTTTCCTTGCTTCAGCTCAAGGAACTCAATTT
Organism: Lathyrus oleraceus; assembly: GCF_024323335.1. NCBI lineage: Eukaryota > Viridiplantae > Streptophyta > Magnoliopsida > Fabales > Fabaceae > Lathyrus > Lathyrus oleraceus. The sequence goes on from NC_066583.1 coordinate 207,911,126, forward strand.
CTTTCTTACCACGGACATCCTCCGGATAATACTTTCTCATGAATTCCCTACGGAATACATCCCAAGTAATGACTTCACCTGCCACGGTCAACCTCTCGTGAGTCTCTAGCCACCAGTCATCAGCTTCGACTGCTAGCATGTGAGTACCATACCGAACCTTCTGAGCTGGAGTGCAATCCATAACACGGAAGATTCTCTCGATCTCTTTCAACCATCCCAAGGCTGCATCTGGATCATGCTTCCCTTTAAACACCGGCGGATTCTCTCTTTGAAAAGTCGCCAAGCTACGTGATCCAGCATCTCCACCAGCATTTGGCAAGTTCTGCACAGCTTGTGCCATCGCTTGCATTGCGGCAGCCATTGCAGCGTCATTCCTTCCAGCCATTTCAACTTATCACCACAACACAACTTAAAAGTTAGATTAGTAACAATACACAATTGTTAGACAATAACGACACGACAACTGGCCGGACAGACCGACCTGCTCTGATACCACTAATGTAACACCCTTCTAAAATACCCCAAATATTTAATTAGAATAACAATATATCAATCAGAGTAATTATGCAATTAAGGGTGTCACACAATCATTTCACACCATTCACCATAATAACTGTCATGCTCTATCATTAATTCAAAACATAAAGCATTTGCACATTACGCAGCGGAATAGAAATCAAATCAATCATGCAAAACATGTAACACATTACATGTAAAATTATTCAACAAGGTAAAACATCCCGTCCCGATGTTACATCTATTCAGAGCATGACCCACTAAGGAGACTACACTAGACTCCAAGCACTAGCTTCTACTCAATCACTGCTCGTTACCTGAAAAATAGTTGTAAGGGTGAGTTCCTCAATCGATATAAAAAGCATTATAAAATATCATGTCATGTTAAGTAATTTGACACATTAATCACCCTAATCACATCACACATTCAGTAACGGCACATCAACTCAAATGTCATACTCAATATCAACACAAGCACCACTGCTCAATTAAATTAAATACTCATACAACAAACTAACAAAATGCAACTCTAATGAGACTCGACTCGTCATGCATGTGGTACCATTTGGAGTAAACTCCCAACTTAAAATTTGCCAATTTAACGAGGCATCAAGGCTTAAGCCTTCAACTTTCAACTTTTGCCAATCCAGGCCAACGTGGTGTGAGCAAAGCTCCGACTTAATGCATATGAATTCCGACAACATGATAACAATAGCAACACAACAATGTCTTCAACATAATCAACTTATAATCAACTTTGACATACACGACTTTAAATTCCGACAACCGGATAATAATAGCAACACAACAATGTTTTCAACATAATCAACTTATAATCAACTTTGACATAAACTAAGTACTATATAATTCCATTCCAAAACGTACACAAGATTCATTTATCAATTTTTTTTCTCTTTTCCCACAGTGTTAACCGGTTAACGCCCTGGGTTAACCGGTTAACGCAGACAGAACACGCTTTCTGGCAAAACTCAACAGTGTTAACCGGTTAACGCCCTAGGTTAACCGGTTAACGCAGACAGAACAACAATATTTCCACAACTCACAACAGTGTTAACCGGTTAACGCCCTGGGTTAACCAGTTAACGCAAGACAGAAAGCTGTCCCTGCGCTAACACGAAGCAGAATGCAGAATTCTCCTCATTTTCCGCCGTTGGAGGACTTCCGGACCTCCGATTCCAATTCCGTAAAAAGCGATACGCTCGGGGAATCACGACTCACACAATTACCGATTCAATCACAGCTTAAACACAGTTTATTCATCACAAATTTTCAGCACTCATCATCCCAATTAGGGTCAATTCAACGGTTTATCACTACCCATTACATGTTAATCTATAATACCCATTAAACGACGATAAACCCCCTTACCTGAATTAACCCGGCGAATCTTTAAGCTTTAAGCTTTTCTCTTCTCCAACCTTCTTCCTCTTGCTCTGCTCTTTGCCCTTTTCCTCTTTTCAGTCGTTTCTCTGCTTTTCACGTAAAACCCTCTTTACCAAAAAATGGAACTCTTTTTCCTTATTTCCATCTTATATATTTTCCAATAATTATTATTCCAATAATAATAATAATAATAATAATCCAATAATTCCAATTATTTTAATTAAATTAATAAATATAATATTAACTTAAATTAAATAATTATCTTATTTTTATCGGGGTGTTACACACAGAGTTTGTGTCTTTTACACGCATACATCTGCATCATGAGGTCTCTTAGGGACCAAAATTTGTCTCATTACTGTTATTTAAGCCCATTCTACCGCATCGAGATGAAGATTTCTAAACTTCACTTCTCCGGCTAGAATGACCTTAAATAGGGGCATCTGTAAGACCCCAATTTTTGCCCTAAGATCCCTCATGGCATCATGTCATATCATTCATTTGCCTCAAGGATCATTGTACATCTTTGCTTCCCTCCTAGTGGGTGGGTGTCTTGTGAGTGTGGTTCTGGATCACCAAGCATGTATTGCATTTGTATATCATTGCTTTTCATTTGTTATCTAACCAAAAAGTACAAAAATATTGTCCTCTAACCTTGTTTCTTGCAGCTGAAGCAATCATCAGTCAAACAGTCAAAATCAGTCATTGAGCTGGATGGTGACCATTCTTGAAGAATTTGGGCACCATGATCATTCATAAGAGATTCATATAAGTTGTGATATCAGTTGGTATCAAGATCTCAAGAGAAAAAGGCTTGAAATTCATCAGAACATGGCTCAGTCAACCAAAACCCTAGAAAAGTCAACTGTGGTCAACTGTGGTCAACTGTGCATTTAATCAGGGATTTGAAGGTGTGAGATGGTTGGAAAGGTCTCATTCATGTCCATATAAGCCTCATTTGGCATTTCAAAGATCAAGATTGAAGAATTTGAAGTCAGACAAAAAGTTCCCAAAACGGAAATGACCTATAATTCTCACCTGCCAAAAATGGAAAGTTATGCTCCTCAAAATTACTTCATCATACAAGCTTCAAATCAAAATTTGTCCAACATGAAAGCTGAAGATCTTGTTCTTGCCTTTCCAAAAAGTCTAAGAACATGCAATTTCCATTTATGGTTGGCAAGTTATGATCAAATCATTTTCAGAAAATGCCCAAATTCAAAGTGGCATAACTTTCACATGGAATGGCCAAATTGGATGGTTCTTCTTTGAGCAAACCACATTTAACATGTACTTTCATAATCCATCACCACATTTTGCCAAAAGCCTTCACATAAAAAGGTCATTTTTCAAGTGTACTAATTAAAAACCAAGGGCAAAATGGTCCAACTTTCAAATTACATGGAATTTTGACATGGGACCAATTCCAATAGCTCCCAAATGTGATTTATGATTTGCTTGAAGTGAGAAAACACTGTTCCATTGATCAAAACTATCCAAGGGTAAATTGGCCAAATTACAAGAGAAGCTCATTTCCACTAATCACACAATTTTGCCTAATCATGATTAAAGCTTGGATTAGTGTGAAGTATATAAGCTTAATTGTAACTGTTTCTCAGGGGGAATAATCACTTTTTCAGATCCAATAAAAAAAATCTCACAAATTCTCTCACTTTTTCTCCATTTTCACATAAGCATTTTTGATCAATTCTTCAATAATTCACGGTTGTTCTTGCAAGTTCTTGTTTGAATCTTCATATGTAGGTGATGTTGAAGTTCTGTTGAAGGATTTGGAGGCAAAAACCGAGCAAATTCACACTGTCCAAGTCTTGAGTTCTTCCATGGCAGCTGCGAAAATCCATTGATTCGTGCATCTTTGAGCTAAGAGTTCTTCACCAATCACCTTCATAATCATCATCCTTCATCTGTTTTCAAGAATTAGATCAAAACAAGCAAAGATTTCACACTGTGCTTCAAGAAGGTGAGTTTTTCGAATCTTCCAATTGTTGCAATTGCCATGTGGATTCAGTAGATCGTTGAACGTAGAGTGCATTGATGCTTGAATCGTTTAATTTCATCCACTAATCATCAAGACATTGTAGATTTAAGTTTGTGTACCAAAACTTCTTTCGATTAGATCTTTTCGCACGTTAACCTTTAGACACTTTCGTGGACATATTCGTAACCTACGCTGAGAGACGGAGAGAACGGTATAAGGCTCGTGCGATTTGGTGAAGAAATGGTCCTAACCGAATCTGGAAGTGATGAGCTTGAAGAACGCGGACGAAGCTTTGAAAATCTGGAAAAGTTCTCTGTTAGATCCACTGCCATGCGTTTCTATTCAAATTCGCTGTTTCCCGCGGAAGCAAGCGAATCACACAGTGTCAGCGCATTAATGTCATGCGGCGCCGTTTTGGCTATGGCTGCGGGAATTACAAGTTTGCCACTCAGCATAATTAATTCATTTAATTCACTAAATGATTATTTCAATAAATTAAAAAATCTTACAAAAATCATATAAAATTCAATTTTAGTCCAAATTAGTTGGGACTTTTTTTGTTAGATCCTGATTTTTCTCTAGAATTTTTTAGGCATAATAGTCCATGTTGTGCCTGGTAAAATTTTGGATTGGCTTATTGATTCTTGTCATGTGTGCATTATTTGTATGTTCTACCATTTTAATCACCAAATAATCATGCTAGCTCCAAATTTATTGAAATTTCATATGATGATTCTTGACTCATGCCTGGAGATTTTGGTATATAATTTGTAATTTTTTGATCTCTGGATTGATAGATATGATTTATTCAATTTGAGTGTGACAATATGTGTCACACTAGGCTATGCTGTGTTCATGATTTAATTTTTCCATGCTTCCCCTAGGCCTATGGCCCTGATTTTTTGCATGAGACACAATGTATATGTTAGGTTTCACCCTGAATTTTTGTGGATTTAATAGATCCATTTTCTATTTGATTGACATTTTTTATTGCTGTTTAGCATTTTTAGGGTTTTGATTGAGTGACAAACTTACATGACTTGTAAAATCCTAATCACTTACCATATGAATATGAAATTGGGTGGAGTGTTTCCTAACATGTTTAGCTTCACATTGGCTTTGGTCCCACTCATTTCTAATTTAATCTCACTGTTTTACAATTGATTGAAGTTGACATTTGTTTTGTGACCTAGTTTAGGTTGATTTTTGCATGCCATGACATGTTGAATTTAATTCCCCTACTTCCACTAGTCCAAATTGCATGAAAATTGATAGGTAGCTCATTGAATATGTTCTGTTTAGAATGGAATTTTTGTGGAATTTATTGAGCTGTTTTGATATTTGTTTGGCTGTGATCTTGCTGTTTACTCATTTTGTGATTCATACTTGCTTACCTTGAGTTAAATTGTGCATAAAATGAAATTAGTGCATAGTTGGGATGTGAGGCCAATTGGGATCTCTTCTTATTTGAATTATCTTGACTTTGATCATGTTTTACTTTCTGTTTTAAGTTTTTTCCCTCCTTTGGACCCTAGGCTTGTCCTAGTGGTCTTGTTACTTATGTTTGAGCTTGACTTTGACTTTTCAGGTTAAAAAGCTAATGCCTTAAGGAGGTTGATGCATTTTGAGTTGAATTCATTTGACTAATTGTTTGTTTTGTAGGATGCTTATCTCATTTGAGCTTTGAGCCTTGTACTTTGCACATGTTTGATTGTGATTGACTATTGGTTTATTACCTTGTCTGTTTTGTTTATGTTGGGATGCTGATTATATTTGATTGATTTCAGGTACCCTTAGTTGCTCAGTTCTCTTAAGAACTTGCTTTGCTTTGCTTAATAGCAATTTGCATTGAGGTAGACTCTCTTGTCTCCATGTAGTCTGGAAGACCTGGCTTGTTACTTAGCCAGGAAACTGTCTGAAGTCCTCCTTAAGAGGCGATGTTTGTGATTGTTTATGTTTGTCCCAAGCAGGAAAAGTCCTCATTTTAGGCAATTGGTAGATATAAGAGATATGTAGCCTATCTCCCACTATTCTGTGAGTCTTCTCCTTGCTCCAATTACATGGTTGTAGCATTGAGATCCTAACCCAAGATCTATCGAGTCTAACTTGTGGAGAGAGTTCCCCCTTTCTGAACTCCCACACCTTCTGATATTCAATACTCTCTCTGACCAGAGATAAGAGTGATGAGGCACACCCCTCATATCCTTTCATCTGCTTCACCTTAGCCCCCTCAATGGCAAGGTTAAGAGCAATATTAACCCTATTCCAGTTGGCTTTAATGCCTCACCCTTGTTTGAGCCTGATGCTTGTATATAGTGTGTGCTCTTTGTTTATGTGGTTTGATTACTTGATTCATTTGAACGTGATTGCTTACTTGCCATTGTGCATTTATCATCATTGATTGCCATTAGTGCATGATCATTATTGTACATCCTTGTGATCTATGTTTCTTTGCCCATTGAGGACAATTGTAAGTCCATGTTGATTGGCCATTGTTCCCATGATATGGAAGGATAGAGTGTAAGACCTCATTGGTCACTCATATCTTCTTTGCTCTTGTTTGTTGTGTGAGAGGATGCAATTGTAAGTCCCTGTGATGTGGCATTTGTATTCCTATGACCATACTTTGGAGGTTGGTATAAGTCCAGATAGATTGGCATCCGACATCCAAGTTTTGTTTACTTTAGGAGGTTGGTGTAAACCCATTTAGTGGTATCCGACATCCGCTTTTGCTTTTGTGAGATTGGTATAAGACCATTGATGGCATCCGGTATCATTGTTTTGTTTTAGGAGATTGGTGTAAACCCATTTAGTGGTATCCGATATCCGCTCTCGTTTGTGAGATTGGTATAAGACCATTGATGGCATCCGGTATCACCTTGCTTTTATGTTGCTTACTTGCTTTGTTGCCTCATTCCTAAGGACACACTTGAATCATCTTCTATATGATTTCAGGAGGTGAACTTTTTTAAGAAGTTTTACATTCCATCATCCATACCCTCTTTGTCCTAAAGTTTTCACACTTTGCCTTTCAAAAAAACTTTGACTTGTTGTGCAAACATTCTCATGTCTTTTTCAAATTAGAAACTTAGACCTTAAGTCCTTGACTTTTCAAACTTCACTTTTGTTAACACTTCTTTGAATCAATCTTAATCATACCTTGACCACATTTTGTGAATAATCATAATCAATTAACTCCACCCATTCAATTGTTTTGGTTTTGTCCATTGTTAATATGCTTTCATACATTAGCCGTAGGTTTCAATTACCATAGTGGTTGATGTAAATCTTACCTTATCCTTAGTGAGTCGATTGTAAGACTTCCGTACTGAAAACAGGGCTAACCCCTCTAGTACGTCGAAGCTGTCCTTGCATGGTGGATTGTTGAATTCAGGTTGAGTTTTCTCCCGTTGGTAATGAAAAGCCTTAGTGCTATTGTTTTAAAATTGAATCCACTAACTTTTTGGAAATCTTTTAGCCGAACTACGGCGTTTTGATCCTTACCTTTGATGGAAGGTACGTAGGCAACGGGTTCATCCGTTCGAACACAAAAATAACTAACTTGTACATTCTTTTCTCATCTTCCCATTCATGTTTGCACAATATGTCAAAACAAATAAACATTTTTTATACAACAAGTGTGAAAAGGGCTCCCTAGGAGTACCTAGGACGTGATGGGTGCCTAACACCTTCCCATTGCGTAATTTACCCCTTACCCAGACTCTCTGATCTTTTTCATTAGTTTTCTACGTGTAAAACTTCTTAGGTTTTTGTTCGCTTTTTAACCAGTCCTTAGGATAAATAGAAGTGCGGTGGCGACTCGAATTCATTGTATACTTTGCTTATGGTTTAATCAATAAATCATATGGCGACGAATACACCACTACAGAAGCGTCTGTTAGTTTTTCATGAGTTAGTTGTCTGGATGAACTAATGAAATGTTGGAATCAAGGAAATCTGACCAATGGATATGAGATATTGTTTTAGAAGGAATTTAACGAGGGACACCTAAAGGATTTTCTGCCTCATTCGGGTTTGTTTCCGTTGTTTCCTGAAAATAGGAAAGAATAATTAGTCGAAGTCTAAAATAAGGTACAAAAAGGAGAGTAAGGGGTGAATTAAGAAGTACCTCAGAGTCAGCTTTGTCTGGTTCTTCGACTGATTTACTTTGAGTCGAGACAATGGTATCCTTCTTGAGTTTCGACTTCTTGGGGATCCTTTCTTTTTTTGGTTTATGTTTGGTTCGGGAGAGGTATTAGACTTTGTCCTTGAGAAGATAAGAGCTTCCTCAGTCTCCTCTGAGATTTCTTTTTCAGCCTGAGTTTTTGTTGGCTTTGGAGTAGCCTAAAGTTGAGTCAAATGAGATAAATAACTTTGAAAATGATCATAAACGAAGGTTGAAATCAATGATATACCTAAATCAAAGTGGTTGTAGACTTCTTCTTTTTCTTGGATTTGGTAACAGGGGAGTTAAGATCAAAATGAATAACGTTTAGAATTATCTAAAACAGTGAGGAAATGTCAAAGAAGAAAGAGGTACCTTTTTCTTAGGTTATCCTATTTTCTTAGTTTCTCCTGCGTCGAAAGTTCCTTCAGCATTAAGGTCAGTATGTGCTTCAGGTTCACCTGTAATCGAAACGTAAGAAAATAAAAGATATGAATAATTCGAAGACAATAGTAAGTATATACCTTGTGGTTCTGGATTTTCTGGTACATCAGAGAAGGCAGCAGATAATCTTTTTCGAAATTTGTCTTCTCTAACGTGGCTATTGAAGTATTGTGTCCATCATTTGTGGTTTTCGATGGTCATGAAAAATGATTGTTGAAATTGGAAAGTTGGAAGTTCAAGGACTTGGTTACGAAAAATGCAATGCAAGCTTTGTAATCTGCAATGGTGAATCTCCTTTCTGACTAGCAAATATCATCTTCATGAATGTAAGGTTAGCATGGAAGCATTTGGCTAAAACCAAATTTCCTGGCCACTAAGTTGGGCTGGTAGCCAACGAAACCATAGCCAGGAGTCCCAATTTCGATTCTGGTGGATAGGAGTGTGGGAGTCAGAAAGACTGCCCAAACGGAGTTCGACATGGCAACTGCTGAAGGAGAGATCCCTGGAAACCTGTTCCTGAACCAAGACGGATCCACACATCGATCCATAAAAGAGGCCATTGTCGAAGTAAAAATGGTTGGTTCAAGGAAGGGATTGATGTATTTCATAAGTATCTTTTGTGAGGGGGTTTCTTGAGGGGTAGTCAAAGGAAGCCTGGTGACTTCGATGGCTTTGCAGTCATTTTGGCTAAAATGTGGCGTTTAGCCAAATTTGTAAAAGCCACAAAGGACCTGAAACTAGGTAAGATTTGTTGGATCCAGGGAGATGTTTTAATTTGTAGGAAGCTTCTCCAAGTGATTGGTAGATATTGGCTAAGAGAAGTTTGCTTAATGAGATGTGTCGACCTTCGTGAAGTTGAATGGCTAAAGGTACAAATTTATTATCCACTTGTAAGAAGCTAGAGCAGAAAACATAATAAGAAAGCCAAGGGGTCAAGAAGGCTATGTACTCCTAGTCAGAGACTTCAACATTTTCTTTGTCATGATTGTCAAGGACAACGTTTTTGAAGTTGAATCGTTCAATGGTCAATTTTCTAGTGGTTTCTAAGGTTGGAATAAAGGTGCATCCTAAAGGGTTTAATCATGTGATGGCTACTACATCAAACAAGGTTGGAATTAACATGCCATAAGGAAACTGGAAAGTGTTGGTTGAACCTTCCCAGAAGAAGATCGACGCTCATAACATGGTTGGGTTATACCTAGGGCCATTTCTTGATATATCGACCATGTCATAAATGCCTAGGTCTTCCCATTGTTTTTTCCTCTGGGCCTGGACTTTGCCGAGCCAGGCAATGTATTCCTTATTGGGAGCGGGTGGGGAAGATCGAAACACACGCGCAGGTTTGTCTTCATAGGACAGATCGAGGGTGCGTTCTTCGAAAACTGAAGGCATGGTGACTGGGAAACCTGGGAAAAAGTTCTTAACTTTCCCAGTTTGTGACTTGGCAGTCGGGTAAGGCCCCAAGAAGGCAAAGAGTTTGTTGGACAAAGACAAGGGGATGAGTACCTGTTTGGCCCAGTTGGAGATTTTTTCTTTTGACAATAGAGATTCAGGGATGAAATATCTTCCTTGTTCATCCTCCTCTGGTGGAATTTTGAAGGCTATTGGACGCCTTAGTGGATGCCATTACTGAAAGTGGAAGAGTTTTTGAAGAAAATGAAAGGTTTTTCTCTATGCGCAAGAAAGTTATGAAAGTAGTTGAAATGAAGACGAAGAGAAAGAAGTTGAAGTTGTGTATTTATATATCTTTATGTTGCATGCCTAAGATCGGACACTTGGCATCCGCGTGGATATTTTGAAGTGATTTTGTGTGTTACGAAGTGAAGCATTGATCTGAGTGAAGCAGTTAAAACCAAACGTCCACATCCATGACCTCCTAGAAAATAGGAGTGATAATGAGATTCTGAACAAATATCATTGAAAATGATAGTGCACCGTAAAAAGGGTTAATGATGATAATGACGTTGGCAAAGAAATGGAAGAAGTGTCGAAAAATACGATAAAAAACTCCACGTTTCTTTTTTTTTTCTAATTCAAATCACAACATGACATTTTGGTGGACAATTTGTTACCTTGAATTTTTCGACCTGGGTATAAGTGGCATTTTGGTGGGCAATTTGTTATCTTCAGTTTGCATTTCGGTTTCAGTTTATCTTTATTTCAAAATCTTTTACATTCCAAATCTTGTCAAAATTTCACATTGTTATCTTCACATTGTGTTTCGATTTCAATCATAACATGATGTTCAAAGGTTTAAGTTTACACAAATATGTTCCGAGAGATTTTCGAGTTTGATCTGTTAAATATTAATAGAAACTTATTTTGTTTACCAAATTTACCAGTAAACAACCCATCTTTTCCCTAAGTACTTGGACGTCCGCTGTATAGTTTTCCTTTAAAGTACTTGTCATCTTTAAAGGACTAATTTGATTTATATTAAATACTTTTCGAAAATAATTTGGATGAAAATGGACTAGTTAGGCGTATGCCCCTCTTTTCCCCGAGTATTTGGATAGTTGTTGTATAGCTCGCATTTCAAATACTTGTCTCCAACCCCAAAAACAAGATCCAACCAATCAAATCATCTCTTTTTGCCTTAGCGCGGAGTCAAAACTTTTTCTTAAACGAAATACGCTTTGTCCATTCCTAGACGATGTAAACAACATTTCGTTCCTACGATGCGCAAGAAGTAAGAAAGTTTTCCACTCGAATGTGATGAGAACATAAATCTGTGAGAATCCATATTACGTTATCCATTTTGACGTGATGCAAATGTCTACTTCTCCATGTTTTGAGTAACAAACAATATTTTCCGTTCAATGCGACTAAGTACTTTTTCTAAAATCGATCAACCAACAAACTTTTACTACCCAGAACAACGTAGTTTTGAATTCCTCCTCACTACTAGAATAGAACAATTCCACCTAGAACAATTCTCAACAATTCTGTTTACAATGTTCCTATGATTGACAAATCAAATATTCAAGACACAAATCAAATATTCAAACATGAATCAAATATTCAAGACATCTATACAAAGGAAGAAACAAACTATAATATTCGTATAGACTAAATAGTGAATGCAATAACATCTTTTTATTTGAAGAATACAAGGTTGTTATTTTTAAAAAATGTATTTTTTTATTAAGGGTCTATTTTTATTATTTGTCCTGAGTATCTAAAAAGTCAGGATCGACCCTGCATATGATAATCTACCCACCAAATAAAAGACATGATCATCCGTTGTAAAGTCAACAAGGTTGACCACCTAACCCTAAAATTTAAAGTGATCATTTGAAAACAAATATAGATGATCCTCAATTAAAGTGACACTTGTCCCATGATGAAGAATGATATGATATGTTGAGTCATCGGTCATTCAAATCACAAAGAATATTCTACATTGATCACATCATGACAAATGTATAACTATTAGGATAGTATAATTTTCAACAAATCTATTCTCAAGTGTCTATGATTGGTAAATCAAATAATCAAGATCTTTGTATAAAATAAGAAACAAACTCTAATATTCTTATAGAATAAATATCCACTATAATTGTCAAGAAAAAAAAACTAGTGATTATAGTGATACAAAATTAGTTGATGTTAGTTCATATATGTCCATAGCATAATCTTGCAACAAAATCAAAAAGCCTCCAAAGCTGCACCAAGCGCAAACATATCACAATCTTCTGCGTTACACCAAGCATTATGATCATGCCCATTTTTACATCCACACTCATTCCAATTATTAAACCTCCTTTTACTTTGCATCTCCACCTCAGCATCCGAAGAGACTCTTACTTTAATCTCCACTTCCACTTCTGGTGTTGTCAACATAACCTCTTTGCTATCACTTCCACTCTTCAAATCCATTTTCAACCATTTTTTTAACTCCATGTTTTGTGATTGAAGAATCACCTTCCATGGAATTTCACCTTTTCCAATAAGTTGTGAGCCCCACATCTTCTTCTGCCTTAGCTCCAATACCAGGCTTTGTTGATTAAGGTTTTCTAAGAACTCTTGGGGACAAGAACAATCAAGATTAAAAGATTCGTCCCAAAAGGATCCTAGTTTGGTAGAAACATTTTTGCTGTTGAGTTGAATTCTTTTGTTGTTTCCTATTGGAAGATAAATCCTGGCAAACAAGTTTTTGGTGGACTTGATGAATTCAACGTTTCGTGCTTGTATTATTCTTAGCTCGCAGCTGAAGTTTACATAAGTATCCATTGAAAAATTGAAGTAAACTAGAAGTCTATCTTGTTATGTGCTTGGAAGAAAGAGGAGAGGAAATCAAAGCTAAAGAATGTATTTGGGTTTGTTTGATTTTGAATCTGTGATACATTATATAGTGTCAAAAAGGTAAATTGGAATCCTTTCTTTCGTGTGTGAATATAATATATGTTAAGTGTATTGGAAAACACTTACATAGTAGTATTGTATAAAATTGTCAAGTATCTCCAATGTGCTTTTATTGTGAATACTTTATCGTTAGATTAATCTTAAAATGATACACATGAGATTGTATCGAAGATTATATGCATTAGAACCTTAGAATCACGAAAGGTTAGATTTTCCAATTTGGCGCTAGCTAGTATACGATAACAAATTAAGAGTATATCTTGATGCAATTAATAACTTGGGACCCAAAGGTATAAGATAAGTATAAAAACCCTAAATGCTGGATTCAACTAAGTGGAGTAACATGTCACAGAGAGTTAAAGAAAAATTTACAATGTTTTATATTTGAATCCCATTATTGCAACTAGTAACAATAAGTTGAATAAAGATGCCTTATTGACCAAGGATCCTAGCTTTTTTGATGGCTGTAAGTTGTGGCCAGCATTCATTTTCAAGCCTTTTAGTATAATCTCGTCTCTATTTGTAACCCAATATCATATTTGCAACTTGCAAGAGCCATATTGGAAAATCCAGCCTTTCAAGATTCTAAAGGTTTTCTTTAGTAAGACATAATCTTCAGCACAATCTTGTGTGGAGTTTTAAAATTAAGTTGGTATTAATATATTAAAAAAACAAAGCACAATTGAGATACTGGACAATTTTATACGATACTATATCACCTTATATTAGTGTTTATAGACAAGAGCTCCTTCATGGAAAGCATTTCCAATTTACTTTTTTTTTATACGCTATGTAATATATCACGTAGAGGATAGAACAACTCAAACTCATACTCAGACAAACCACTTTAATAGATGATACAAAGTGTTCATCAGTCAATTGATTTTAATTAATGTTGTATAATATTTATAAAGTTCAATCCTAAGTTTGAGTTAAGGTTGTTAAGAGTAAAGATAGAAAAAAAATACTATCTCCGAATAAAATCTGTCATGAGCATGAGACAGATTAGTTTAATGGATATCCGCATATAAAATTATTGGATATTTAAATATTTATTTTTTAATATGTATATGGATGTAGGTTTAATGAGACTGTAGATATTATTATCCGTTAATAAATTATTATCATTTAAATATCATTTATTTATTATATTCTGTTTTTTTATCTTCTAAAAAAATATTCTTTTCATTTTTTTGACGTTTTCTTTGAAAAAAGTCTTTTATATGCTATACTGTTGATATATCAAGTGTACGTAAGAGTCTCTTATTTAATGGAAAAGTGAATGTTAAACACTTTATAAGTGAGATGCTTCATAAATCTAATGCCTTAAGATTTTTGGTTAATATGTAGTGTTTCTCTCACTTGTGTGCTTGTTTCTAAAAGCCCGATGTGATGATCCTCAGACCCCTTCATGACCCAATACATACAAATTCTATTTGACCATTTCATATTTACACTTCTTCTATACTACCGACTTCGCTTTCACAATTCCACCATCCATCCAACATGTATTTCCCTTCCTCCGTCTAACTAGTGCCTCCAATCTTCCTTCTCCTTCTTTCGCTCTTCCACCATAATTAACAATCACAATATCTTTCATTCGTTTTAGTTAAAAATTAAGTGTATGTATATTATGTTTAGATGTTATTATGTTTTGGTGAAAAAGATGGGAATTAATGTAATTGAATTTTGTTGTTAAATTGAGAGTGATTGTATGAATGTTATGTGATGATAATTTTTTATTTCTATAAAATAAGCTGAAAATATTTCAAAAAAAATATTTTTGAAAAAATGTTATTCATGAGTATCTGTAAATATCTTTGAGTACCTTAAAATCCACGGATTACCTGCTTAGAGGATACCTGTACGGATATGGACATGCATAGATATCTTATTTATCCAACGTGACAGATACAAATATCATACTATTCTCCCCATGGATATCCATTTACATCCCTAGTTAAGAGTTTAACAACTTTTTCTTAACAAACATAACTAACTCTAACTATTAGGTTATATTTGGATTGTTGGAATATAATGAAATGAGATGGAATAGAATGGTATAAAATCATGTTTCATTGTTTGGATTATTTAAAAAAGTATGGAATGAAGCGGAACCTGATGGAATGCATTTCACCCCATTCCATCACTTCCCATCATTTTTTGTACTCTCCGATTTGAACGAAATGACAAAACTACTATATTCCATTTTAAAATACCCAAATAATAGATTGACATATTTATTCCATTATAAATCATTCTGCCTCGTTCGTTTTAAATTCAAACATTGCCCTAGGATTCTAACTATAACTGCCTAATACTACTCTAACACTCCCCCATTAGTAGGTGAGAGAGAAAACACCTTGATATTGGTCGCTTAGCCTCGAAAAGTAACTGAAGGCAATGGCTTAGTTAGAATATCAACAATATGTGATGTTCCTTGAACATGTTGAATGTTGAGTTTGTAGGCAAAAACTTTTTCACTAAGAAAGAGAATGTCCATTTCAATAAACTTAGTTCTAGCGTGTAAAAGCGGACTGTGTGGAAGCGTGACAAAATAAAGATTATTGCATTGTAAGGTAGGAGAAGGGTACTCTATGTGCAACTCAGAGATGAGAGATCCCAACCATTGTAGTTCTGAAGTCGTATGAGCAAGGGCTCGATATTTGGCATCAATGTTAGACGTTAATAGAATTGGCTTCTTTTTTTAGCTCCAAGATATAAGGTTGGGACAAGGTAAATGCATGACCCAGACGCGGAGCTTATATCATTACGGTCACTTGCCCAACTAAGTCACTATAGGATGTTAGAGAATTTTTTTTAATTGGATTAGAAAAAGAGAGAAGTAAGTCATGAGTTGAGGTGGCACTAAGATACCTTATTATCATTTTAATAGCGATTCAGTGGTTTTCAAGAGGACTAGCCCTAAATTAACAGGATTTTTTTACATAAAAATCAATGCCATAACGAGTTAGTGTTACAAAAAAACAACTCTTTCTGAGGCTCATCATTGAGGAAAACATTTCTTACGTCTATTTGTTGAACTTCCCGCCTGTAATTAAGAGCTAGAGACAAAACAGTACTAGTTTTGATGGTTGTTGAATTCACAACAAGGGAACAGTCGCATGAAAATTACAACCTAGTTGTTTGTGGAAACCCTTGCGAACAAGTCTTGCGTTTTACATATTAATGCTTCTAGCAGAATTCTCATTGATTCTAAAATCCCATTTTTCCCCATATGGAGTTTCTTTGAAGAATAAAGGTTGTAAGTATCCAAGTATCATTCTTCAAGAGAGAATCATGTTGACTCTTCATAACACCAAACAACACAGGTTAAACCAGAGCTTGCTTTCCAGTGATTGGTTTTGCATGAGCTATAAAAGCCTTTGGTTTAGAGTTTCCAATTTTAGCTCGTGTGAGCATGTGGTGATTATTTTCAAAAATTGAAATGCTTGGATGTTGATTGTGAGAAGAATGGGATTGAGTTTTTATAGAGGATTATGCATTAAATGTTGAAGATAGTTGTGTGTTTTCATTGGACAAGGTGACATGAGAGTATGAGTCTCATTTGTTAGAACAACACAATATAAGATTGGTGAATAATGGTGGAAATATGAGAGAGAGATATTTTGATTGCATTAACTTGGATAAGTGTGCATTCAAAATACTTATATATGAGTTACAACTTGACTGGGAATTGAAATTAACCAATTAAAATAACATAAATTATAAAATATCGCACTTGTAACCGGTTAACCAAAGTGGTTAACCGGTTACACCTGATACTAAATTAAAATGGAAATTAAATCAGCTTCAATGGTAACCGGTTAACCAAAACTGTTAACCGATTACACCTGTAAAAACACAAATTTTCTTCTACTATAATGAAACTCAGGCCTTATTGTAATTGGTTACCTACCCGTATTAACCGGTTACAGCGCTTGAATTACTTGAAAAACATCAACACACCATGTTAATTCAAGTGTTGCAAGTCTACCATGCTCATGCTCATATTCAACCTCGTAGACACATCATTTGTGACTCCCTTAGTCAATAAATCAGGAACTTGGTCCTCACTCTTGCAATATCGTAATTGTAACCTTCCTTCACTAACAAGTTCCCTCAAATAGTGAAATCTCGTCTCAATATGTTCGGTCATCCCATGTGTAATTGGGTTCTTAGCAAGATTAATCGCGGAAATATTGTCAGCCACATTCGAAATAGGTAGATGTTAGAGACATGCACTATGATTTGGTTGCAATTTGAGTTGTTATGGCAAAACCGGTATCCGTTTCTACCATTGTTGCAAACACAAGATTTTTCAAAGATGTATTCTCAAATTGTATCCTTGTTGGTTTTCGGAGATGCATATTTGAAAATATCCTAGATGCAAACTGATGTCTTTTTCTCATACTTCAGGGAAAATAGCTGAAAACAACAACGACAGAATGAGACTTGGCCATGAAATCCAACACAGGTATGTTCGGCATGAGAGGGCTAGGCTTCAGATTGAGAAGGCCAGAGTTAGGTGGGGAACTGTCTCTAGGCCTCTTGACAGGGAAACATCGACTTCTAGGAGTTGTCTATCACATAGGTTCTCATCCCAGGGACACATCTCCCCTACTCACGTATATCGAGAGGAAGCTTCTGATGGTGTCCCTTCATTTGTAAACTCTTATCTAGAATGGTCCTCTGACACCTCCTTACTGATATATAATAGAGATCATGTTATTGGATATGCCTGGGCCGAAAAGGTATATTTGTTAACAGTTGTTATTTATATGTTTTAAACAAATTCCCTTCGACTGATATTTTTTTAACAAGAGCGTAAATGTTTGAAGTCTATTAACCATAAAAAAAATATTTTGCAGCTTTATCAACTTGAGGTTGAATGGTTCCAAAGTGTCATATGATATTCTGGTCTTGTTGGCATGTGTTACTCCAGGTACAAGACCATTAGTCATGGCATGTATGGGGCTTTTTCTTAGAGATGGAATAAAGAAACGTCACTAATACACCACTACCACTAATGAGTGGACACCATACACCACTAATCGGAAAAATGTTGCCTTCGGCCCCATTTCAGTTTACTTTTGATGGAGGCATGTGGAAGGAATATGATATCCAGGTATTTTCCATAGCAATGCATGCATCGGTTTAGATATGTTCAGATCATTCTGAGACCCCCCTTCGAGTCTGCTCCTAACATCATCGTTCGCAGACATCTTGATGACATACTGGTGGATTACGATAGGCATATGGTACCATAGGAGTATTAAAGTATGTCAGCCTCATCTCAATGGTCTTATATGGATGGTTAAATGACCTTATTATATAGTGTGTCACATCCTATCATGATATCAGATGCTCCTGGACGACCACCTAGGTCTGCTCATGATCATGGAGATCCTACTCATGAGGAAGTTCTAAAGAATGAGCAGGTCAGGGATGACCATGGCATTGATGTGTTGTCAATCTGTCAAAATATTATGCGGATTACATATGAGGGCACATAGTTGGGCTGTTTGAGAGAGGTGGCGATGATGGGGTTGCCCTAACATGTGACATTCTTATCGAGACAGGGGATGCCTTGGGTTACCAGCGGCAGAGGAGGAGTCAGAGATTAGGATTAAGCATATAGAGTAGGTTATGCTTTTATTTGTATTTTAGGATATTTTAGTATTATTTTCCATACTTTGAGAATAATGTTTGTAATATAATGGGATGTTTTTTTAATTAATGCATTACTTGTTCTATTATGCCTCTGTTTATTAATGTTTGAATCAAATTATGACACTGTTAGTCGAATTAAAATGATTTTGGATTCAAAAATACGAACTTAAGACAATATTTCTGCCCAAAATGCATGCAGGTAAGTTTTCGGATATGCATATCTGAAATAAATGTTTTCAAATATGCATCTTCAAATTTATCTCAAAAATATTCACAGATACATTCCTGAATTAATTTTTGACAAATATAGTGTGGATGTACGAAGGATGATGAGGAAATTTAAGATGCATCCGGATCCGGAGATATAATTTTTAGAATACCTAAAAGAAAATTTTAATGGCATCCAAAATAAAGTGTATTTTAATATATATAGTAGTATTAACTCTTTCTATTAAACAAATGAAATTATCGTTATGATGGAATAACATGTTACAAACATTATTTTTGTAAAAGCTTAATTAGTGGTAGGAAAATTTTGTAATATTTTATATCACTAATTGTTATATGTGCATTATAACAACTAATGAGTTAATTGGATAAGAATGCTTACTAGGGTTCAAACTTTACACATGATGGCTCTGAGTTGAATCCAGCATTGAGGGCTTTTATTCTTATCTTATTATAACTAGAGATTGCATCAAGATACTAGCTATAGCCAAATTGGAAAATCCAATCCTTCGAAATTCTAAAGATTTTCTTTATTAAATAATCATCCACACAATCTCATGTGAGTCTTTTAATATTAAGCTGCTATTAAAATATTCACACAAAAAATGCACATTTCAGATACATGACAAAATTATACAATACTATGTTAGTGCTTTCCAATTTACTTTTTCCACACTATATAATGCATCACATACATAGAACAACTCAAACACAACAAATATTACAACATAGAGTCTTAGTCATTATACTTCAATTTTTCAATGGATACCTATGCAAACTTCAGCTGCGAACTAAGAATAATACAAGCACGAAACATTGAATTCATCAAGTCCACTAAAAACTTGTTTGCTAGGTTGTATGTTCCAACAGGAAACAACAAAAGAATCCAACTCAACAGCAAAAATGTTTGGGACGAATCTTTTAATCTAGATTGCTCTTGTCCCCAAGAGTTCTTGGAAAACCTTAATCAACAAAGCCTTGTATTGGAGCTAAGGCAGAGGAAGATGTGGGGCTCACAACTTATTGGAAAAGGTGAGATTCCATGGAAGGTGATTCTTCAATCACAAAACATGGAGCTAAAAAAATGGTTGAAAATGGATTTGGTGAGTGGAAGTGATTGCAAAGAGGTTACGTTGAGAACACCAGAAGTGGAAGTAGAGATTAAAGTAAGAGTGTCTTCAGTTGCTGAGATGGAGAAGCAAAATAAAAAGAGTTTCAATAATTGGAATGAGTGTGGATGTAAAAGCGGGCATGATCATAATGCTTGGTGTAACGCAGAAGATTGTGATATGTTTGCGCTTGGTGCAGCTTTGGAAGCTTTTTGATTGTGATGCAAGATTATGCTATGAACATATATGAACTAACAGCAACTAACAGCAACTAATCAGCTTTCTGTAATTAATGAAATGATTTTTTTGACAAACATATAATGAATTGATTTTATATAAATAATAGAGTTTGCTTCTCTGCACCTTATCTCAAATGATTTCGCCAAATAAATTATCTTTTAATCATTTATGTTTACTGTATAGATCATGGAAGTCATTTTATTTCTGTCTATGTTTTCGTACAAAAAAAAATTTAAAAACTATGTCATATTTCTTTATGACATGGGAGCTTCTCAAAGACTTTCCTTTTCAAGTTCTTAACTTTTACTTTTTAGAGCAGAGTAATCTTTTTCAAGAATAGAAATTTTTTCTTTCATAGTAGAATTTTCTTTCTTCAGCTCACTAAGGACGTCAGACTCAGCTACATGAATTCTTTTCAAATCCTTGTGTGAGTTCTGAAGACTCTGAAAATTTTCGAGAATTTCAGTGAGACGGGACTCAATTTCAGAACGAATAAGATTATAGAGTACCTCATTGGAGTATGAATCTGATTCTGATCCATATTCATATGCTTCTAAGCTAGCTATCAGTGTCATGTGCGCCAACTCTTCTTCAGAGTCATCGTCTGAAACTTTTGAGTCATCCAAGGTAGCCATAAGAACCTTCTTCTTTTCTCTGAAGAACTTCCTCTTAGGCATGAGTTTGGGACACTCATTTTTGTAATGTTCAAGCCATTTGCACTCAAAACAAGTGACTTCTTTGCTAGCTCCATACTTCTTATGTCCAGAGGTTGACTCAGCTTGTCCACTCGTTCTTCTGTGGCCTCTGAACTTCTCCTTTCGTTTCTTCCAGAGTTGGTTGACACTTTTGGAGAGTACAGACATCTCATCTTCTTCTTTTGAACTTTCTTCAGACTCTTCTTCTTCATCTTGAAGAGTTTTGACCTTCTCAGATTTTCTTTTGGATTTTAGAGCCACATATTTAATCTTTTTATGAGGCTCATCCTCCTCAAGTTCAATCTCATGACTCCTCAGAGAACTTATAAGTTCCTCCAGAGTAGTTTTGTTCATATCTTTTAACACCTTCAGTGTTGTCACCATTGGTCTTCATTTTTTAGGTAAACTTCTGATGATTTTCTTCACATGATTTGAAGTGGTATAGTCTTTGTTAAGGACCTTTAATCCAACTACAAGAGTTTGAAATCTTGAGAACATTTACTCAATCGTTCCATCCTCTTCCATTTTAAAATATTCATATTTATATATCAAAGCCAAGACTTTAGTCCCTTTAACTTGTTAATTTCCTTCATGAGTCATTTTCAAAGAAAAAATATAGACTTAGCAGATACTCTATTTGTTATCCTTTTATACTCAACGTAGGAAATGACATTCATCAACATAATTTTGGATCTATGATGATTCTTGTGATCCTTCTTTTGGTGATAATCCATTTTGTTTCTTTCAAGTTTAGTGTCATATGTATCTACAGGATGTGTGTAACCATCTAACATTATATCATATAGGCCAGCATCACAGCCTATGAAAAAACTTTTGATTCTATCTTTTCAATAATTGAACTTTTCTCCATCAAATATTGAAGGTTGTGCAGAATAATAACCTTTATCATTATTTTCATGTGTCATAATGTGTTTCAAAAAGATGGATATTTATTTGACACGGTTAAGTGTTTTGACACAAAGTCAAAAACCAGAACCGGAGATCTAATGCCAATTGAAGGTGCAAGAAACACAATAAATGGAGGTTTGAATTGGATTTCGGAATTCAATTCAAACAACAACAACGATAATGATAAAGATAAGAACACAAATATTTTTATCCTGGTTCGATATTAACTAAGCTACGTTCAGTCCACCATCCTGAGTGATATTTCCTTCTCAATAAGAACTTAATCCTATAATCAATCTGATTATAACAAACTCAATGACGCACAGTCTAAGACTTCTTGAGAAATTCTTACTATACCCTAGTCTCTCAAGGAAAAAACTCAAAGACAATATTCCAAGAGAAAAATGGACGAGATCATTCGATGGAGGGAAACGATGGACCCATATGACTACCAACCTCACTGAATCAATGAACTCAGTTTTAAAAGCCATACGTAACCTACCTATTACTACTTTGGTAAAATCAAAATATTATCGATTGGGCATACTGTTCGGGAAAAGAGGACATGATTGGACTAAAATATTGGGTTATGGCCGACTGTACACTAATAATTGCATGAAGGGAATTGAGGAAGAGGTAATCAAATCAAATAGTCACACTGTTATGCAATTTGGTTGCTAGAGGTTCTATTTCCTGGTCCAAGAAATTATGCATCATAATGACGGCATACCGACTACCCATTACAACGTCGACCTTAGGAATCTAACGTGTGACTGTAGAAGATTCCAAACATTTCATGTCCCTTGCTCACATGTTATTGCAGCATGTTCAAGCATAAGACAAGACTATTATGTGCATATAGCTGGTGTGTTCAAAGTTGTAAACGTATTTAAGGTCTACGAGGAGAGTTTCCTCGGGATACCGACTGAAACAACTTGGCCGCAATATCAAGGTGACACTTTTTGCCACAATGATAGCATGCGTAGAAAAGAAAGGTTGCCCAAACAGTTTCCATATTAGAACTAAAATGGACAACATTGAAAAAGAAAAAAAGAGATGTGGTATTTGTCGAAAAATCGGCCATATGCGCTGAAAATGTCCCAACAAGTTTGGTCATTCTACTTAGTTATGTCTGAAGTTTTAGTTTTTTCAATCATCATTATATTTTGTGTATTTTCTTTTTCAACAACAACAACTTTTATTTAGGGCGTAAAATTCCCGTCTACAACACATGAAAAGTGACAACATAATAATAACTTCAAATAAAGATAAAACACAACAACTATTACAACACGTTATAACAGGTAAACACTCCAACGCCTTTTATCATATTATCCTATTAAACGACAACAACTAAAACAAGTGGATCTTCAACGCCTCAACTAACTTCTCCATTATGTGCATAAAATATACAACTAACATCCAGATCATTTTCTACATGATCCCAATAATACATGTATGTACAATCTGGGCTAGCATCCGTTAGAGTTATGTAAGGAAAATAATATTCAATTTTTCTAACACATTGAATCGGACCACCCAACTGTCCAAAACTAGCGTTGATGGCAGAAACCAATTATCTGAATTTCCATTGTGGATTCAAAGAAATCCTCATGTGCTTATCTGTTTCAAAAAACACAATACAACACACAGACATGATTCACAAATATGTGGAACAATTATTAAAGAAAAATTATATCTTCATGTGTCTTAGTCACCTCTATTTATAGAAGACCTAATGGAATGAAAAAAATAATATTATAAAATTATTTAGACAGGAAAAAACTGTACTAAAAAATTGTTTGGACGGGAAAACAATATATTATACATTTGAGTACGAAAAATATTATGTAATAATATATATTTAATATTATTTTTTAATTAATATTTAATATTAAAAATTAATTTTAATTATTTAAAAGTTATTCAGAAATAAAAAATAAAAAAAAGGACTCCATCCTAGGATAGCGGATCCCAACTGGGCTTCTGGGACGTCCGTCATCCAAGATGGAGGGTGCTGAAAAATGAATAGAAAAAGTCCACTAAATAACAAAAAAAAATAACATTTGGAGATTTTTTTTTTCAGCCGATAACATTTAAGAAATTTCATTTCATGGCACTTTGGTCAAAAACTCCCTAATTTTTGCTTATCCCATTTCATGGCACTTTGGTAAAAAAAACTCCCAACGTATCCACTTAATTTGTCCCATTATCCTCCGTTTTCATGGCCTCATCCGAATTCAACTCCCTCGTTTTTGTTAGAAGATGCCTTTTCCCTAGCTTCGCCTTCCTCGAGCTTTGGATTTGAATTTCTCAACCTTCTGATTTATAGGCACTCTTCTCCGACCTTAAGTCCTCTATACCTTATGATTTATCGTACCCCCATATGATATCTGAATCAAAAATCCAATTAGACTTTGTTGGTGGTATTCTAGAGGTGGTATGTGATAAATTATATTGTTGTTGGTGGTATTCTAGAGGTGGTATGTGATAAATCATATTGTTGCAGAATTTAGAGTAAGAAAAAAAATAATATATATATATATATATATATATATATATATATATATATATATATATATATATATATATATATATATATATATATATATATATATATATATATATATATATATATATATATATATATATATATATATTGAATACTCTTATATTATTGAATTCGTCACACACTCACTTTTATATAGGCTTCAAAGAAATTGACATAGGAAACGATAAGTTGGTAATCAAGATGAGGACTCTTTGGTTCTCTCAATCTTAATGATATAACTCTACCATAAATCTAAATAAAGATAATTATTATAATGTGATGGTTACAATTCTCTCATAATGCATACTAAAGATAGTGGTGGTTACAACACATTAATTTTAACATTCCCCCTTAATGTGTTGCTCTTTAACTCTCATTGCTTCTCTAAGTTGGTGAGATTTTCCTCTAGGTAGTGCTTTAGTAAAAATGTCTGCAAGCTGCTCTTGTGAAATGCAGAAAGCTAACTGCACATCTCCTTCTTCAATCACACTTCGAATGAAGTGATGTTTTATGTTAATGTGTCTGGTCCGGCTATGAAAAACAGGATTCTTTGCTATGGCAATAGCTGAATTGTTATCACAATGAAGCTGTAGACTTCCCTTTTGTTTCTCTCTAATATCTTCTCATATTCTTCTCAACCAAAGTGATTGTTGTGTAGCCAAACCAACTGCTAAATACTTAGCTTCAACTGAAGATTGTGCCACAGTATCTTGCTTCTTTGAATACCAAGAGACCACACCTGAACCAAGGTTGAATACATAACCTGAAGTGCTCTTCATATCATCAATACTTCCGACCCAATCACTATCACAATTGTCTTTAGCTTCAAGTTTATAATTCTTCTCAAATCTGATTCCATGCTCCATGAATGACATACCTTAGAACTCTTTTTGTTGTCTTGTGATGTAAATGACTTGGTTTACTCATGAATCTTGAGAGTAAACTAGCAGCACACATTAAATTGGGCCTTGAAGCTGTAAGATAAAACAAACTTCTATACATGCTTGCATCTACTAATCTTCCATCATCTTCATTCTTTAATTTTTCATTCACCACTAAAGGAATATCAACAGGTTTGCAGCCGTACATGCCAAACCTTTTTAAAATATTTTCGGCATATCTCTTTTGACAAATAAAAACTCCATATTCATCTTGGTAAACCTCAATACCAAGAAAATGATGCAACAAGCCAAGATCACTCATCTCATATTTTTTCATCATTTCTATTTTAAAATTTTCAATCATTTTCTTGTTGGTACCCGTATACACCAAATCATCAACATAAAGGGCAACAAGAAGGATATCATCTTTACCTTGATGCTTCACATACAAGGTAGGCTCACTTTGACTTCTTTGAAATTCTTGCTGAATGAAGTAGTTGTCAATTTCATTATACCATGCTCTAGGGGCTTGTTTCAACCCATAAAGAGCTTTCTTCAACTTGTAATTCTTTTCCTCTTGGCCTTTAGTCACAAAGCCTTGAGGTTGCTGCACATACACCTCTTCTTTTAATTCTCCATTCAAGAAAGTTGACTTCACATCAAGTTGGTACAAATTCCAACCTTTTTGAGTTGCTAGCGCAATGATTGTTCTCACGGTGTCCAAACGTGCAACCAGAATAAAAGTCTCACTATAGTCAATTCCAGGATGTTGTGCATAGCCTTTGACTACTGATTTAGCCTTGGATCTTTGGATTGAACCATCTGGATTATGTTTCAATTTGTACACCCACTTTACTCCAATAACTTCTTTGTCATTTGGCTTTTCAACTAGCTTCCATGTTTTTTTCTTCTCAATTGCATTTGTTTATTCTTGCATCGCACTCTTCCAAACATCTTCTTTTATTGCTTCATCAAAATTTTCTGGTTCCACAACACAATAGTTGCACCTTGCATAAATATCACTCAAGTCCTTCAATTTTATTGGAGGTGAGCTGGGAGATGATGAACTTGAAATTGGTGAACATGGAGAGGATGAAGAACTTGGTGTACATGGGGTTGGTTGCTCATTTTCAGCTATTGGATTTTGTTGTAATAAAATTGTAGGGATTGTTTTCTCCTTATTTTTGTCTTCTTCCCAATTCCAATAAGCCTTATCATCAAATACAACATCCTGGCTAATGATCACCTTGTTTGTCTTCAAGTTGTAAAGTCTATAGCCATTTGACATGGAACTATAGCCAATAAAGACACATCTTTCACTTGTTTCTTCCAGATTTGTCCTCTTTTGTTTAGGAATTTGAGCATAGAAAACACACCAAAAAACTTTAAGGTGGTTAACTGAAGGTGTTCTTCCACTCCAAGCTTCAAGTGGAGTCTCATTCCATACAACCTTTGTTGGACATCTATTCAGCAAATACACATTAGTATTAACAGCCTCAGGCCAAAAGATTTTAGGCAAACCTTTCTCAAGTAGCATATACTTTGCCATCTCCATCATGGATTGGTTCTTTCTTTCTGATACACCATTTTGATGAGGTGTATAGCCAACAATGAGCTGTCTTTCAACACCTTCATCTTCACAAAATTTGTGAAATTCATTCGAGGTGTACTCCATCCCCCTGTCACTTCTCAACATATTTATAAACCTACCACTTTGTTTCTCAACAAAAGTTTTAAACTTCTTAAAAATTACAAAAACATCAGATTTTTGTCTCATAAAATATACACATGTCATGCGGGTAAAATCATCAATAAACAAGATAAAATACTTATTTTTCCCATGAGACAAAGTCTTCATAGGACCACACACATCTGTGTGTACAAGTTCCAATACTTGTTTGACTCTCCATACTCCTTCCTTTGGAAATGGTTGGCGGTGGTGTTTGGCAAACATACATCCTTCACACACACCAATTTTTTCTTCAATTATTGGCACCCCATACACCATCTTATTTTGATAAAGAAACTTAATAATATTGTAGTTCAAGTGACCAAGTCTCTTGTGCCATAAACAATAGTCATTTTCTTCTCTAGCCATCATGCTAAAATAGTTTTCATAATTAAGAGAAAGTGGAAAGCTTCTATTGCTGGTCATTTTTACAACAACAATATTTCTTCTATTTGAATCACAAATTCACACTCTCGATTCTAAAAATTTAGAGAATAGCCATGCTCCAAAAGTTGTCCAATGCTTAGGAAGTTCTCATCCAATTCTGGCACATAGAGAGTGTCATGAATGGCTTTCCTTCCTTGCTTTGTTATAACTCCAATGATGTCTTTTCCTTTTACTTCAACATGTTCTCCATTTCCCAATTTAACTTTTGAGCCAAATGAAGAATCAATGTTTATAAAAGCTTATTTCTTTCCGGCCATATGATTGCTACAACCACTATCCAAATACCACACATTTTTATATTCTTGAAGTGTTTTTTGACAAGCAAAGAACAAATTACCTTCATCATTTTCTCCTTCTACAAATGAAGCATGTTGTTGATTGGCAAAATGACAATCCTTTTGAATATGCCCGAATCTCTTGCAATTGTGACATTGTGGTTTGCCCTTGTTCTAGCAATCCTTTTCGTTGTGAGTGTTACTCTTACAAATTTTACACCATTTATTTGACGCTCTTTCATGCCATCTTTCGCCATTCGCACCTCTTCCTCTTCCTCGTGAGTTTCTTCCTCTGCCCATGCCTCTTCCAAATCTGCCACCTCTAGAAGACTCACCTCTATTTTGTATTGGGGGCTTATTCTCACCATTGTTGGGCTGAATGTTGAGTTTAGATTGAAAGGCACTCTCAATTGATTTTTCAGAGTGTCGTAACAACCTTTGTTCATAGGACCTCAAAGACCTCATCAATCCTTGAACAGACATAGTTGATAGGTCCTAAGTTTCTTCTATAACAACCACCATAGCATCAAATTTTTCTGTCAAACTAATCAGAATTTTATCAACAATTTTCCGATCATCTATTGTATCTCCATGTGACTTCATTTGATTCACCAATTCAAAGAGTCTATTAAGTATTCATTCAAACTCTCATTCTCTTTCATTCTTTCATTTTCATAGTCTCTCTTAAGAGATTGAAGTTTCACAGTTCTCACCTTTGAGTCTCCTTCAAACTCTTGTTGTAGAATATTTCATGCTTCTTTGATGTTTTTGCTCTCATAATCCTTCAAAAATGGATAGAGAGACTACTCTTTGAATCATCCCGAGAACTCCAGCATCTGTGATCTTCTTCTTCTTCTTCTTCTTCTTCTTCAAGTCGTTGGCTTGATTCTTCAGCCTTTTCATTTGATTCTTCAGTCTTTATTGGTGTTGGTTCTTCATACCCCTTTTGGACAAACTCCAAGACTTCCAAAGAGGTGAATAGAGTCTCCATTTTAACAATCCCAAAATCATAATTTTCTCCTTCAAACAAATGAACTTTAACATTGCTATAAACTATGGAAAAGTTGCTTGTGGAAGCCATTTTTTTTATTTCTGTTGTAGCTGCAAGGATCTGCAACTCTGATACCACACTATTGGGGGTATTCTAGAGGTGGTATGTGATAAATTATATTGTTGCAGAATTTAGAGCAAGAAAAAATATTTTTTTTAATACTCTTGTATTATTGAATTCACCACACACTCACTTTTATATAGACTTGAATGAAAGTGACATAGGAAACAATAAATTGGTAATCAAGATGAGGACTATTTGGTTCACTAGATCTTAATGATACAACTCTACCATAAATATAAATAAAGACAATTATTATAATGTGATGGTTACAATTCTCTCATAATGCATACTAAAGATAGTGGTGGTTACAACACATTAATTTTAACAGACTTTTCCACCGAGATATGCATCGGAGCACTCTGTTATCTTGATTAAGAAGATCTCTCCGTTGATACTGATTTGAAAAGTTTCATTAAGAACAATAACGCATCTAGTTCTAACCAGAAATCTCGCAATATCCATGCATTCCATCTTTAAAGTGTTCTCATCTGCGTAGATAAAACTCCCACCATCTTAGCTAAAAACTCAAAGAAGTCTGAGTTCCAAGCATGGCATGGAATGCCTAAACAAATAATCCAAGACACTCGCTTTCTTTATCAACGTCTCTCTGATTTCAGAAAACCATCGGCTCCACCAGCTTTTGTCCTCTCTGAGTAAATCTCTGATTTCTCCGACCTCTATTTCTTCTAGTAAACAAATGTTGGCACAGCGGTGTAACTTTAATTGAAAAATAATCTTCCATCTCAAAGTGCATTTGGATATTATAAGAGGAACCCAGAATGACAATAAACCCCACGAAAGCGTTCCTGAATCTCTCTATATCTTCGTCCTTAGTTGAGTATTCTAAGCACGCCACTAGTTTTCTGATACCATAGTTTGATACTGCAAGCAGCATTCTTTCAAATCTGGTAATATTGGCGTAATATTATCCATTCTAATCACTATAAGCTCGATGTCGTCAACATGCAAGAATCTTGTGAAGCCAGATCTTTTTGTTGAAATATTAAACTTGATTTGGGTAATATTTTGAATGTCTAGATATTTCTTAGGATTATAATATTTTCTAGAATACTTTTTGAATGTTCAGAGTTGAGAACTCTCTAGAATTAATATGTCTAAGTTCTCCTTAAAATACTATAAATAGAGATGTAATCTTACACTTTTATATCAAACAAAAATACAAAGTTGTATCTTTCATAAATAATTCTCCTACCTACCGAATTTCTATTCAAATCTCTAATATTTCTACACACTTTGCCTAAACATAAAAAAGATTTATTTCCAACACTTTTTTCAAACTTGTTCCTCTCGGGAGAAATCACCTCTTCCAGCAGATCCTCGTGTTTCTTGAAGATCTAAAACATTTTCTTTGCACGACAATAATCTGGTATCTTCAAGAAGTACACCAAAGAACTTCCGTTAGTCTCTCCTCCTTCCTCTTTCTGGGCCGGAAAAGCATCTCATCTTGCTGGTTGTCTCCTCCCCCGTTAAATGGCTTTTTTTTTACTCTTTTTGTCCACTACATTACCGCACAGAGAAGATTAAAAACTTAATTGATGGTCATAGTTAGGGATGAGAAGATGATGTGGGTTTTTTTTAGAGACAATCTCTCGCTTCTCTCACCAAAATATTTTTATTCTCCCAGCGTCTAATACAAACTGATAGAGCATAATGACGTTTCAAAGTTTTTAACCAAGTTCATTCCCTCCTCAATATTGCTATAGAAAAACCAAAAGAAACCTGTATTGTAATGGTTCATTAATGGCAACCAAAATAAAAAGTAATTTAAAAGATACTTTCTATTAAACAAATGATATTAACGTTATGATGGAATAACATGTTACATGCCTTATTTTTGTAAAGCTTAATTAGTGGTAGGAAAAATTATGCAATATTTTATATTACTAGTTGTTATATTTGCATTATAACAACTAGTGAGTTAATTGGATGAGAATGCTTACTAGGGCTTGTATCCTTATCCTATACTATGTAGAGATTGCATCAAGATACTGTTAATTTGTTATCATATACTAGGTAGAGCCAAATTGGAAAATCTAACCTTTATAAGATTCTAAAATTTTTCTTTAATATATAATCTTCGATCCAATCTTATATGAATCATTTAATATTAGGCTGCTATTAAAATATTCACAAAAAAAGCACAACCGAGATACTTGACAATTTTATGTAAGTGAGTGCTTTCCAATACACTTAACATATATTATTACATCCAGAAAAGAGCATTCCAATTTTCTTTTTCCACACTATATAATGCATCATATACATAGAACAACTCAAACAAAACAAATATTACAACATAGACTCTTAGTCATTAACACTTCAATTTTTCAATGGATACTTATGCAAACTTCAGCTGCGAACTAAGAATAATACAAGCACGAAACATTGAATTCATCAAGTCCACCAAAAACTTGTTTGCCAGGTTGTATGTTCCAACAGGAAACAACAAAAGAATTCAACTCAACAGCAAAAATGTTTGGGACAAGTCTTTTAATCTTGATTGTTCTTGCCCAGAAGAATTCTTGGAAAACCTTAATCAACAAAGCATTGTGTTGGAGCTAAGACAGAGGAAGATGTGGGGCTCACAACTTATTGGAAAAGGTGAAATTCCATGGAAGGTAATTCTTCAATCACAAAACATGGAGTTAAAAAAATGGTTGAAAATGGATTTGAAGAGTGGAAGTGATAGCAAAGAGGTTATGTTGACAACACCAGAAGTGGAAGTAGAGATTAAAGTAAAAGTGTGTTCGGTTGCTGAGATGGAGAAGCAAAATAACAAGAGGTTTAATAATTGGAATGAGTGTGGATGTAAAAATGGGCATGATCATTATGCTTGGTGCAATGCAGAAGACTGTGATATATTTGCGCTTGGTGCAGCTTTGGAAGCTTTTTGATTTTGATGCAAGATTATGCTATCAACATATAAACTAACATCAACTAACTCATGTATTATTGTATTGAATAGATTTTTTTGACAAAATTATAATATATTGATCAAATTTGAACTCTCAAATGCATTATCTTTTAATTTTATATATTGGAGTTATTTACATAGTTTTTGGTTTCTCTCTTTGCAGCAAAATTTTGTCATAATAGTTTAAATCTCCTTTTTTGACATGAAAATTTATTGTCTAAGTAAAATAAATGAAGTAAGTTTGAATAAAGAAATGACTTTGATCAAGTTGTATATATAGTGAACCGACTTATTAGCAACTATTAACAAATCAGTGTGTACGCATGCTATACTTCTTTAAGCAGGATATGACTTTGGACACGTATTTGTTTGTAGACTGTAATAAAAATTGAAAGTTAACAAAAAAACCTTAAGAATAATAGTAAATTTAATTAAAAAATATTGACGCTTGAGTTTATAGATGTTACCCTGGTTCTTAAAAGAAATGTGATAACTTGGGTGTTGTTGTATATAGTTTTTTTTAGAAGTGGGGACACCAATATCAACTTCAACAAATACAATATATTGATTTTGATTGATAAAAACTCCATAAATATGATAAGGAATTTCAATTAGAAGAATTATGCCATAATCACTATTCTTCTTTACCTTCTTCTTCTTCTTCTGAACCACTATTGATTGTTCAATGTTTGAAGGACTTCCAGTATGATCATCAGACACTCCTTCAATGACAACTCCTTGCGTGAGCCTCATAAAGTCCATATGTGATAATTCGAAAACATGACTATGATGTTGAACCATCTTGTGTGACATCTTGGTTTGCTTCTCAAGTTGACAAATCCTATAAATATTTCCTTCTACACTTTTGAGATCATTACACATATGATAGCTTTCTCTACAACAATCCCTAAGCTTTCTAAACCATAGCTTAGTTTTAGTTTCTAACATGTCTTTCATGATGTCTGAAACATGATCTTCAACATTCTGCTCTACAGTGGCAGCAATCATCTTCATCTTAACAAATTTGTTTCTCTTATGACTATCAAAAAAAGTAACGCAACTTCTTTCTCCTATCAACTATTTATTGCAGTTACTTTCAAAATAACAATTTTCACAAGAGAATACCTTATGGGAGGAACAAGTAATATAAATAAGAATATTAGGCTTGTCATACAAAACTTGTTGATGATGTCTTTGAAACTTCTCGTTCCACTGAGGATACAAAAGTTGATGGTGTGGTTGTCTACCATACAACTTACAATAATACAAGAGAATAGAGGAAACAAAATTAATGCACTGGTAATCATTTTCGACCAGATATTGAGACATTGTGCAATCTGCTTTTTGAAGAGGAGTAATACACTTTGAGTTTGATGGCTCGCAAGTATGAATAACCTTTTTTATGTCTTTGAAAGTCATAACATTGTTTCCTTCATTAGATTCATCTTCTTCATCATTACGGAGATTGGATGTATTTCTTTATTTCCTTGGAAAACTTGAGCATTCAGCTTGAATATGTCCAAAATATTTGCATTTAAGACATTTGATCCAGTTGAGATTTGGTATTTCACCATCTTTTATATTATGTTGAAAATTACACCTCTTGAAATTGTGTTGCTGATTGACTTGAACATTTGAAGAGACAGTATTCTCAGGTCTTTTGTCAAGTTTCCTCATGATTTATTAAAGATCTTAGCAAGCTTGAGATTTTTCTCAGAATTATATTCTACTTGGTCTTCACAATCTTCATAACTGCCTTTGACTCTATTCTTTGGAGGATAAATAATATTTGATCTATGAATTGCTCCTCCTTCATTAAAATTATCCATCTTGAACAGAATTAGAACCCCAAAAGTCACCCAAACAGAGGAGGGTGCATGTGATGATACCAATTGTAATTATGTTCCTAGGAGAACAAATGTTGGATCAGATGCCTGGGACAATGTGTATTACTAGTTTATGACAGATAACAAAAACTAGGGACAAATATCAGACACGGTGTTTGGGACATTGTATACCATAAGGTAAAAACCGGTTCCAGAACCAAGTTATGACAAATTAGCTTATACAAGATGCTGAGGAAGAAAATCAATAAATAGCACAATAGAATTGTTAATCCAGTTCACTGAAACCACACCTACGTCTTGCGGGAACTCTATCCAAGAAGGGATATCCAATATCTTTAATTATTACAATTATTCTTATAGGAACATTAACCCCATGATGTTCAATACCTCTTCCTAATCATGTGACTTTCTATTTAGGTATCCCCCTAAATATGAGAATCCCTCTCACTTTATTTTAATCACTAATCCCAAGTGTCAAACTTCAATAAACACTTTGAAGAATGTTGAATAAAACTAAACTAAACAATATCAACATTATGCCATGTGACTGAAGCAATATTGTGATGTACAATTAACATAACCACTTCATTCTTAAGCTTATAGAATTAGTGTCCTGGAACGAAGCTTTACAACTCAACTAACAAATCAAAATCTATGCATTAAGATATGAATGGAGGTGCTAGAGTGGTGCACAAAATAACACAAACAAATACTCAAAAGATAAACCATAACACAAGGAATCTTCAAAACATGCATACCCCAAACTCTAGGTTTGAGTCTCCTTATATAGCAATGTGTCTTCTGGGTTTTTTCGAATGGCCAGGATCACGTCTAGAAATATAGAAGATTTGGTTGTGATTTGTTTTTCCACAAAATTCTCCAAAAGATTTTATTTTTTATGCTTCAAATTTAAATTTAAATCTCCAATTAAAATTGAATGAATTACGTCTAATATAAATAAACAAATCAACATAAATGCATTTCTAAAAGATAGAAACACCATGGACTGCTGATAAAGGCCATATGTTGTACTGTACACATGCTGGAACATCATGTTCCACATGTTGCACCAGAACATCCAAATTTACTCTCTTCATTTAAATCTTCTTTGTAGAGTAAATCTTGAATTAAAAAGATGTGAACCAAAACCTCCTTCAATGCATATCCAATCAAATCTTCTTTGACTAAATCAAATCCAAATATTTTAATTATATCATATCATCCATATTCATGATTTAATAAAATCATTTCCAAATTGATTTAGATTAACAAGCTTCTCGAAAGCCAACTTCTGCACCCTTTGAAGAAATTAACACAACAACAAATCTGAAGGAAATTTTAAGATAATCAAAAGTCAGTCCTTATGCTAAGATGTCACATAACATGTGTCGAACATCTTGCTTACAGCCAAATCTTTATGTCAAGCACTTAACAAAACCTTGTACTTAAAAGATCTTTTTAACACAAATACAATCATGAACAAATTTCTCCATGAAATCTAGCTAATAGACGGATGCCAGATGCTGGAACACATGTTGAAACATCTTATTCCACATGTTGCTTCAACACCAAAATGTTGGAACTTGGAACCACAAGATTGGTGAATAATGGAGAAAATAATTAGAGTGTGGAGAGGGAGAGAGGAAATTGAGAGAGAGAGAGAGAGAGAGAGAGAATTGAGGGTGAGCATATTTTGATTTACATTCATACATATTACAAATATGAGGATGCCTCCAAGTCATTTATACAAGTATTATAAAAGTGATTGGGACATAATTCACACAATTACATAACTGAAAAAACGGAATATTTAGGCCTACAATCAGTTACACTAAACCTGTAACCGGTTACAATTGTCACAAAATTAATTCTCCTTTCAGTGTAACCGGTTACGTGAAGACGTTAACCGGTTACAACTACAAAGTTTTCCCTTTTTCTTCAGGTCAGAAGTGACTTTGGCCTTGTTGTAACCGGTTACACCCACGTCTTAACCGGTTACAGCACTTGAATTACCAAAAATACTTCTAAAACACCACGTTAATTCAAGTGATCCAAGTCTTCCATGCTCATGTTCATCTTCGAACTGTTGAACACATCATCTGTGACTCCCTTATTCAACAAATCAACCATTTGGTCTTCACTTCTACAATATCCAAATCTTAACCTTTATTCACTAACAAGTTCCCTCAGTTAGTGAAACCTCATCTCAATATGCTCGCTCCTCCCATGTGCAATTGGGTTCTTGGCAAGATTAATTACGTAAACATTGTCAACGAGGAGTGCAACAGTATCACCCTTATTGTTGCCTAGCTTCTCCAATAAATTGATTAGCCATACGACTTGGTATGCGTATAACGAAGCAACAATGTACTCCGCCCATAATATGATATTACAACTACCGGTTTCTTCTTTGAACACCATGAGATTGGTGCTCCACCAAACATATAGATGTATCCAGCTTTAGACTTTTGATCATCTTTAT
The DNA here is from genome assembly GCF_024323335.1 of Lathyrus oleraceus. Taxonomy (NCBI): domain Eukaryota; kingdom Viridiplantae; phylum Streptophyta; class Magnoliopsida; order Fabales; family Fabaceae; genus Lathyrus; species Lathyrus oleraceus. Next base: position 207,947,134 of record NC_066583.1, read on the forward strand.
CTCTGTACCAATTAGAATCGGTAAAATTGAGAAAATTACATTTTCTGCCTGTATCCACTTCAGGAAAGAGAAATTTGCAGTCAATAAAACCTTTGACATATCTTAGGATCCTCTTGACTGCTGCCAAGTTAGACACCTTCGGTCTCCCCATGAATCTACTCACAATACCGACACTAAACGCCAAGTCTGGTCGTGTATTGCACAAATAACACAAGGATCCAATCAGCCTCCTATATTGAGTTGGATCAACATCTTGCTCATCTTCATTCTTCGACAACTATAACCTCGGTTCAGCCAGAGTAATGGCAGCATTACAATGCTCCATTTCAAACTTCTTCAATATCTCAAGTGTATACCTTCTTTGGTACATGAGTAGTCCTCTTTTGGACTGGAGGAACTCAATACCAAGTAAGTATGTCATGAGGCCAATGTCGGTCATCTCAAATTTTTTCATAAGTTCACTCTTTAACTTAGAAATGCATTTTTCGATGCTACCACGTTATCAACAAATCGCCTACATATAGAAAAAGAATAATCAATCTTACACCTGTATCCATCTTCACATACACTCCATGCTCGAATACATATTTCTTGAAGCCAACCTCCTTTAGGAAACCATTCATTCTTTTGTGAAAAGCTCTTGGAGCTTGCTTCAAACCATATAACACCTTCTTCAATTTGTAGGACTTTAGATCTTGGTTTCTTACAACAAAATCAAGGGTTGTTCTACATACACATATTCTTTAAGTTGTCCATTCAAAAACACATATTTGACGTCCATTTGGTAGATGGGCCAATTGTTGTTATTCGCAATACCAACAACTAGCCTTATGGTTTCAATCCTAGCAACTGGTGTGAATACCTCTGCAAAGTCTATGCCTTTTCTTTGCAAGAATCCCTTTGCAACTAATCGAGCCTTATGCTTGATTATTTGAACTTTGGGGTTTGCCTTCACTTTGAACACCCATCTCACACCAATTGGCTTCTTTCCGTCTAATATATCAATCAACTCCCAAGTATTGTATTTCTCAATATATCTCAACTCCTCCTTCATGACACTAATCCACTTTGGATCACTTAAAGCCTCCCCATTTTTACAGGTTTGGATTAGGCCATAAGCATAAAATGGACAAAATCACCATCATCATTGACTTTGTTGTCTCGGAACAACTCATAATCTTGGAGTCTTTGAGGAAAAACTTTTTTCCTTGTTGATCTTCTCATATTTTCTTTAATTCGGGCTTCTGCAACGAGAGTTTCTGCACTTCCCATTTCTGCAGAATCTGAATTTTCAAAGTTGTAACCGGTTACAGCTTTTACATAATCGGTTACAGGATGCTGTTGCTCCTTGATTTCATCAACAATGACGTCTCGGCTGATCATAACCCTTCTCTTTGCTTCATCAAAACACTTTTAACCTCCGATACAGTGTTACCCTACAAGTATCATTATTTCTCCTTTATCATTCAACTTCTTACTAAGCTGCCTCAGAACATGTCGTTACGCTACAGAATCAAAAACTCTCAAATGGTTCAGATTCGTTTTGAATCCTTGACATGCTTCCTCCGGTGTTACTTTCTCAAGCTTCTTTGTTGTACACATATTCAACAAATAGGCGGTTGTGGATACCACTTCTCCCCGTAAATGTTTTGGAAAGTTCTTCCCCGTTAACATGTTTCTCACCATGTTCATGATCGATTGATTCTTCCTTTCGGCAACAGCGTTTTGCTACGGTGTATAAGGTGGTACAACCTCATGTGCAATCCCTTCTTGATCACAAAACCTCTTAAAGTCTTTTGAGAGATATCCACATCCACCATCTGTTTTGAGCACTTTGGGTTTCTAACCGCTTTTCCTCTCAACCATGGACTTGAACTTGTTAAACACTTCAAATATGTCATCATTTCTCTTGATTAGGTATGTTCATAGTTTCTACTATGATCTTCGATGAATGTGATAAAATATATATTACCACCAATGGAATCTACATGTATTGGTCCACACACATTTGAATACACCACCGCAAGATAATTTTTGGTTCTTAAACCTGCATCCTTAGTGAATTTACACTTATGTTGCTTTGTTTGCAGACATTCTTCACAAATTTCAACCGGTATGTTGATCAATGACAACCCCATTACGATTCCGTTCTTTTGCAAGTCTTTCAGATCTCACAAATTGAGATGCCCAAGACGATAGTTCCATATCCATTCTTCTTGACTTGACGTTTTAGCAAGACATTTATGCTTCATAACCTTCGGCTCAATCTTGAAGGTTCTATTGGCAGTCATAGAAGCTTTAAGGATCAAAACCTTGTTTGCATCCATAACGTGTATCCCCTTGTTTTTGATATGAATCTTGTAACCCTTCTCAAGAAATTGGACAATACTTAAAAGGTTACATTTGACTCCTGGAATGTACAATACATCTTTGATTAAGGAATGTCCACCATCCCTTCTCATGATCAAAACATCAGTGATCTCATCGGCTGCTAGAGTGGTGTCATTCGTAAATTTTACTTTAATCTTCATGGCACGATTGATTTTAACAAACCAATCTTTCTTGCTGTCAGATGAGTAGAGCATACCGAGTCCAAATACCACTCCTCACTGCACTGAACAACTTCTCTCACAGTCACCATGACATTCTTTTATGCATATAACCGGTTAACACTTTCATGTAACCGGTTACAACCTATTTTTGCAGTATTCCCATAATTATTATTGATACAATCCCGCATCCTGCTGCTACTGCATTCCCCTTCCATGATCATGATCAAAAGTGTATTCTCTTCGTTAAACTCTTGTCTTACAACCTTGGCTTCATCTCCTTTTGGTTCCTTCTTGTTCGCATTTCACTCTCTCGCAAATGACCGAACCTTTGACACTTAAAGCACTAATCTTTAATTTGCTTTTTTCAAACCTCTTCTCTTCACCTCTAAAGTTTCCTTGACCATCATTTTTGTTGCAGCTGCTCTCACCCATTTGACAAGTCGAATTCTTGAAATTTTGGAACTCTCTTCCACCAAGATTCTGAAAATTACCTTTACTTTTCATGGGTTATTTTCCTTTTGATCTCTTGTTCTTCTCATTGAAGCGAGCTTGCAAAGCAATCTCCGCCTTTTCCTTATCATTATTGAAATTCTAGTTATCAGGCTTTCGATGTCACACGGGTTGTTATGACATCCAATTCTCCGCAGACAAGAATTATGCAGAACTTAAAAGTAGATGCAGTAAATAACACAAGTAATTGTTTACCCAGTTCGGTCCAACATGACCTACGTCTCGGGGCTACCAAGCCAGGGAGGAAATCCACTATTAGTAGTATTAATTCAGACCTTAAACCAACTGTTTAACCCTATCACTTAATACCTACCCAATGCAATTTCAATCTTACACTAAGATCAGAGTTCCTACTCACTCCCCCTCAATCACCTCAGTGATTACAACCTTTAATTAAGATTAAAGACAATTATGAAGTCACACTTCAAACAACTCTTGATTGTGCTTAACAGCTTTAATCAAGATACACAGCACTCACGCTTAAAAGCTTAGAGTGACACAACACTTACAACTCAATGAACACCTTATACCAATGCAATCATCTCAGTGATAATAGCCTGGCTTACAAATTACGTCTAATACAAGACTCACAAAAATACAGCAGTGAAGTATATTGGACAAATAAAATCTTCACGCCTAAAAACCCTTGTCCTGAATGAAGGATTGCCATCCTTTTATATTGCAGCACTTGGGCCTTGTACTTGTATTTTCCTTAATTTTAGGTCACGCGAGTTCCCCTAAATTCCACATCTAGGTTACTAACAAATAGGCTATTTGTTAGGTTCATTAATTGTAGCTTAGTTGTTGGTTTCCTGGATTTTCGCTCAGCTGTTGAATCCCTGAAGAATAGCCTGAGAAAAATGCTGAAACAGAAAAACTAAATAACCTACAATATAGCATACGCTGTCAGGAATGAATGTCACAATATTAAGTTTGACGTCCAAATCATAGACCATATGCTAAGTCTGTTTTTCCTGAAAACAGACAGTACAAGTTTGCTGAACTGTACAAGACCAATTTGTCCATACTTCAGTATCAGCGTACATTAATAAATGTCAAAACATCCAATTTGACATTTACACATAGAGCCTTACATCAGGTCTGTTATCCTCTTGATAAGCAGAGTGAGCTGCAAACTGAAATGTAGCAGAAAACCAATTTGCCTATTTTTCAGTATATGCTGTCAATGATGAATGTCATAACATCCAGTTTGACATTCAGTCAGTAGGCCTTATGCCAGGTCTGTTATTTCCATGATAAATAGACTGAGAATAAATACTGAGTTATAGCAAAACACCAATTGTTCTATTCCTCAGTATCTGCTGACAGGGATGAATGTCATAACATTCAGTTTGACATTCAATAAATCCTGTATTAGCTAAACCTGCAGTATACTACTCAGAATGTCATGACATCAGTCAAGACATCAGAGTACAACTAGATATTCTAACATACAATGCAGTCAAACAAACATCTCCACAGCATGTCATGACATCAGTCAAGACATTAGAATCCAGCTAGTGTTTTACCATACAATGCAGCCAATTAAACATCTACAAACTCCCCCTTTGGCAAATTTTTGGCTAAAACACTTTGGTCTCACAACAGAGTCCATAGCAGCGGAAATCTCACATCTAGCAGGACTTTAACCTAGCTAATACGCTCAGAGTAGCAGCACACTCACACACATGGAAGTTAAATAAAAACTTCACATAACAGCTTACATACAGAAGTTAAATAAAAACTTCTAATTGCAGCACACATAAACACACTCACACTCATGGAAGTGGAACATCAGCTGCAGCACAACATCTGGATTAGAGGATCTTGAATATCTGTCCTGAATATCTGTTTAGCAAAACAATCTATTGTTCTGGGGCATCACAGGTGTTACTCCCCCTTTTTGTCAAAAATGTTGCCAAAGCAACAGATAACATAAACAGAATTACACACACAAATGACAGAATTACAGACTTGATTTTACTTCACAGTTTCAATCAAGACATTACCCACTTGATCTTGCTTCACAGCTTTGATCAAGTAGTCACACGTTCTTGCTTTACACGCATATCAGATGCCATGACTTTGAGTCTGACATCTTGAACCACTCCTGCATGAACATCTTGTTAGGATATCCCCTTAACATCTTGTTACTACACTTGCAGCAAGTAACATAGCTGTGAACTGTTGTCCAGTCATAGCACACTTTCAATTGTTTAATAGGTTGAGATATTAAACAATACATCCCAAACATCATTGGTTGCTATAAGTCCTCAGAGAGGCATATTCCCAGTTTGCCCCTTAAGTTTTCAAATTGAGTAGCATCCAGAGCCTTTGTAAATATGTCATCCAGTTGAAATTCAATGGCTACATGTTCCAAGGTAATCACTTTGTCTTCCACCAGATCTCTGATGAAGTGATGTCTAATGTCAATATGTTTGGTCCTGCTGTGTTGGATGGGATTCTTGGAAATATTGATGGCACTGAGATTATCACAGAACAATGTCATGACATTTTGAAAGACATTGTACTCAGTAAGCATCTGTTTCATCCACACCAGTTGGGAACAACTGCTTCCAGTTGCTATGTATTCAGCCTCTATAGTGGACAGAGATACACAGTTCTGCTTCTTGCTGAACCATGATATGAGATTGTTTCCCAAGAATAAGCATCCTCCTGATGTGCTTTTTCTGTCATCAGCACTCCCAGCCCAATCAGCATCACAATACCCAGATAGAACAGGCTCAGAGCCATGAGAATATAGCAAACCATAGTCACAAGTCCCATTGATATACTTGAGAATCCTCTTGACTTGATTCAAGTGACTCACCTTGGGCTCTGCTTGGTATCTAGCACACACTCCAACTGCATAGGAAATGTCAGGTCTACTTGTAGTTAGGTATAGTAGACTACCTATCATGCTTCTATACAAGCATTGATAGACACCGGGCCCTCCATCATCTTTGGTTAACTTTAGATGAGTAGGTGCAGGAGTTCTCTTGTGCCTAGCATTATCCATACCAAACTTCTTAACTATGTTTTTGGCATACTTGCTTTGGGAGAGAAACATAGAATCCTCCATTTGGTTGACTTGCATTCCAAGAAAATAAGTCAGTTCCCCAACCAGACTCATTTCAAACTCAGATTGCATCTGGTGAACAAAATGTTTCACCATTTGCTCTGATATTCCACCAAAAACAATATCATCCACATAGATTTGGGCAATCATAATTTTGCCTTCTTCATCCTTCACAAACAAGGTCTTATCTATCCCACCTTTTCTGTATCCATTAGAGGTCAGAAATTCAGTCAACCTTTCATACCAAGCTCTAGGTGCCTGCTTCAACCCATACAAGGCTTTCCTTAACTTGTACACATGTTTAGGTTGGTTAGGATCACAGAACCTTTTAGGTTGTTCCACATAGACTTCTTCATTTAAGTAGCCGTTTAAAAATCACTCTTCACATCCATTTGGAACAATTTGAATTTCAGAATGCAGGCTACACCTAGCAACAATCTGATTGAGTCAAGCCTAGCAACGGGTGCAAACGTCTCATCAAAATCAACCCCTTCAACTTGAGTATATCCTTGAGCTACTAGTCTTGCTTTATTCCTAGTGATTACTCCTTTCTCATCAGACTTGTTTTTGTAAATCCACTTGGTACCAATGATGTTAGTCCCTTCAGGTCGTGGAACTAGCTCCCATACTTCATTCCTTTTAAACTGCTCCAGTTCATCTTGCATGGCATTGATCCAATATTCATCAGTCAGGGCTTCTTTCACATTTTTTGGTTCAACCTTGGATACAAAACAAAAATTTGAGCTAATTTCCCTTGATCGGGTAGTCACACCACTATTGGGATCTCCTATGATAAGATCCTTAGGGTGGTCTTTCTGAATTCTGATAGATGGCGTTTTGGTGGGTGCATCTACCTCACATTCAGGAGGAGTCTCCTGTACTTCTTCAGACTTGACTGGTATGTCTGTTGTAGTATCAAGGAATGTTCCAACATCCTCTATGACATCGATTCCTTCCTCTTTATCATCCACAATAACATTTATGGATTCCATCAGGACATTGGTCCTGTAGTTGAACACTCTGTAAGCTCTGCTGTTAGTTGAGTATCCTAGGAATATACCCTCATCACTTTTGGGATCCATTTTCCTTCTCTGTTCACGATCTGTGAGAATGTAGTATTTACTTCCAAAAATATGAAAGTACTTCACAGTGGGCTTTCTGCCTTTCCATATTTCATACAGAGTGGAGGAGGTTCCTTTTCTCAAGGTAACTCTATTGTGAACATAGCAAGGTGTATTCATAGCTTCAGCCCAAAAGTGCATAGGGAGCTTCTTTGCATGAATCATAGCTCTGGCAGATTCTTGAATAGTTCTATTTTTCCTTTCAACTATCCCATTCTGCTGAGGAGTTATAGGAGAGGAGAACTCATGACTTATTCCTTCAGACGAGCAAAACTCATCAAACTTGGAATTTTTGAACTCTGTACCATGATCACTCCTAATTCGGACAACACCACTGTCCTTTTCCCTTTGAAGTCTGATGCACAGTTCTTTGAAGACATCAAATGCATCTGACTTTTCTCTGATGAAGCTTATCCAAGTGTATCTGGAATGGTCATCAACCACCACATATGCATATCTCTTACCACCCAGACTTTCAACCTGCATAGGTCCCATTAAGTCCATGTGCAACAGTTCCAGAATTCTGGAAGTTGTAGGATGTCCCAGCTTCGGGTGTGACATCTTGGTTTGCTTGCCAACCTGACATTCTCCACAAACTCTTCCTTCATCAATAAGCAACTTTGGGATTCCTCTAACTGCTTCCTTGGATATGATCTTTTTCATTCCCCTTAAGTGGAGATGACCAAGGCGTCTATGCCATAGCCTCACCTCTTGTTCTTCCTTATCTGAGGAGCACATTGTGGAAAAGTTTGAGAGCTTAGGTTCCCACAGATAACAGTTATCTTTGGATCTGGATCCTCTCATAACTTCTTGATTATCTCCATTTGTCACAACACATAGCTCCTTAGTAAACTGAACATAGTATCCTTGATCACACAGCTGGCTTATGCTGATGAGGTTGGCAGTCAGTCCTTTTACTAACAACACATCATTCAGTTCTGGGACTCCAGAGCAGTCCAGCTTACCCACACCTTTTATTTTTCCTTTAGCACCATCACCAAAGGTCACATAACTGGTAGTGTGAGGTTGTATATCCACCAATATATTCTCCATACCAGTCATATGTCTTGAGCAGCCACTGTCAAAGTACCAGTCTTCTCTGGTGGATGCCCTTAGAGCTGTGTGAGCTAACCAAGCATACCATTGTTGTTTCTTGATGGGGGAATTATGCCTATATGCCTTATGCTTAGGTCTGACATGGGGGCTTGGTTAGGATAACCATGCAGCCTGTAGCAGAAGACTTTGATATGGCCAAACCTACCACAGTGATGACATCTCCGTCGCTGAAATTTCTTCTTTTGATGGTTACTCATCCTGGTTCCCTGATGTTGAGACATCGGGTGTGACCTTCGCTTGAATTTCTGAACTTTAGCTTTTGAGCGTTTGAGTTCAGCTGAGGATTTTTTCACAAAGCCTAAACCAGACATGGTTCCAGACTTCTGTCCCACCTTTAGGATCTCTTCCAAGGAGTCTGTTCCTTTATTGAGCATTCTGATGGATTTCGTCATTTGCTCCAGCTTGGAGGTCAGCAAGATTATCTCACCATTTAGACCATCTATGACTGTCAGATGCTTCTGTTTCTCATCCTCCAGCTCCTTGATGAGCTTCTTCTGCTTTTCTCCTTGTCCATGCACTTCTGCACTGGTGACACATAGCTCCTTATATGATGCAGCAAGTTCATCAAAGGTCAGTTCATCTGCACTTGAGTCATCATCAGTGGCACAAACACCAGTTAGTGCACTGACATGTTTAGCAGATTCTCCTTCAGATTCACTCTCAGAATCTCCCTCTGACCATGTTACATATAGCCCCTTCTTTTGCATCTTGAGGTAAGTAGGGAATTCAGCTCTAATGTGTCAATAACCTTCACAACCATGACACTGGATCCTCTTGCCTTGGTTGAGCTTTTCTTCAGAAGTTGATTTTTTCCTGATGCCAGACGAGATGTTCTTGACATTTGGTCTACCTCTTTGATCAATCTTCTTCACGAACTTGTTGAACTGTCTCCCAAGCATGGCTATGGCTTCTGATATGCTTTCATTACCTCCAGTATATCCTGCTTCTGACTCCTCTTCAGTATTTGATACAAAGGCTACGCTTTTGTTCTTCTTTTCAACATTCTCACACAAGCCCATTTCAAAGGTTTGGAGAGAACCAATGAGCTCATCCACCTTCATATTGCAGATATCTTGAGCCTCTTCTATGGCTGTGACCTTCATAGCAAATCTCTTTGGTAGGGACCTGAGAATCTTTCTTACAAGTTTCTCCTCAGCCATTTTCTCACCTAGGCCACCAAAGGTGTTTGCAATTTCAAGAATATTCATGTGAAAGTCATGAATAGTCTCATCCTCTTTCATCCTCAGATTTTCAAACTTGGTGGTCAGCATCTGAAGTTTGGACATCTTCACTTTGGAGGTACCTTCATGAGTTATCTTGAGGCTATCCCAAACTTCCTTAGCCAGTTCACAGTGGTGCACCAGCCTAAAGATGTTCTTATTGATTCCATTGAACAATGCATTCAAGGCCTTAGAATTTCCAAGGGCTAATGCCTCTTGCTCCTTGTCCCACTCTTCTTCAGGAATTTGCACACTGACTCCATCTTCACCTGTCTTCATTGGATGTTCCCATCCTTTGTTGACAGCTCTCCAGACTTTTCTATCTAGAGACCTTAAGAAGGTTATCATACGAGGCTTCCAATCATCATAGTTAGAACCATCTAGCATGGGTGGTCTATTTGAGTGTCCTATATCCTTGTCCATGGTACTAGAAAGTAACTTCCCTAGATCTCACCCAGAAATTAACAAGCAGGGTGCCTGCTCTGATGCCAATTGAAATTCTAGTTATCAGACTTTCGATGTCACACAGGTTGTTATGACATCCAATTCTGCGCAGACAAGAATTATGCAAAACTTAAAAGTAAGTGCAGTAAATAACTCAAGTAATTGTTTACCCAGTTCGGTCCAACATGACCTACGTCTGGGGGCTACCAAGCCAGGGAGGAAATCCACTATTAGTAGTATTAATTCAGACCTTAAACCAACTGTTTAACCCTATCACTTAATACCTACCCAATGCAACTTCAATCTTACACTAAGATCAGAGTTCCTACTCACTCCCCCTCAATCACCTCAGTGAATACAACCTTTAATTAAGTTAAAGACAATTGTGAAGTCACACTTCAAACAACTCTTGATTGTGCTTAACAGCTTTAATCAAGATACACAGCACTCACGCTTAAAAGCTTAGAGTGACACAACACTTACAACTCAATGAACACCTTATACCAATGCAATCATCTCAGTGATAATAGCTTGGCTTACAAATTACGTCTAATACAAGACTCATAAAAATACAGCAGTGAAGTATATTGGACAAATAAAATCTTCACGCCTAAAAACCCTTGTCCTGAATGAAGGATTGCCATCCTTTTATATTGCAGCACTTGGGCCTTGTACTTGTATTTTCCTGAATTTTAGGTCACGCGAGTTCCCCTAAATTCCACATCTAGGTTACTAACAAATAGGCTATTTGTTAGGTTCATTAATTGTAGCTTAGTTGTTGGTTTCCTGGATTTTCGCTCAGCTGTTGAATCCCTGAAGAATAGCCTGAGAAAAATGCTGAAACAAAAAAACTAAACAACCTACAATATAGCATACGCTGTCAGGAATGAATGTCACAACATTCAGTTTGACGTCCAAATCATAGACCATATGCTAAGTCTGTTTTTCCTGAAAACAGACAGTACAAGTTTGCTGAACTGTACAAGACCAATCTGTCCATACTTCAGTATCAGTGTACATTAATAAATGTCAAAACATCCAATTTGACATTTACACATAGAGCCTTACATCAGGTCTGTTATCCTCTTGATAAGCAGACTGAGCTGCAAACTGAAATGTAGCAGAAAACCAATCTGCCTATTTTTCAGTATATGCTGTCAATGATGAATGTCATAACATCCAGTTTGACATTCAGTCAGTAGGCCTTATGCCAGGACTGTTATTTCCTTGATAAATAGACTGAGAATAAATACTGAGTTATAGCAGAACACCAACTGTTCTATTCCTCAGTATCTGCTGACAGGGATGAATGTCATAACATTCAGTTTGACATTCAATAAATCTTGTATTAGCTAAACCTGCAGTATACTTTTCAGAATGTCATGACATCAGTCAAGACATCAGAGTACAGCTAGATATTCTAACATATAATGCAGTCAAACAAACATCTCCACAGCATGTCATGACATCAGTCAAGACATTAGAATCCAACTAGTGTTTTACCATACAATGCAGTCAATTAAACATCTACAATTATTTCTCTCCTCCACCTTTTTCTCATGAGCCTCAAGAGAGCTTTGGAGCTCCTATTTTCTCATCGTCGTAAGATCCTTCAATTCCTCAATCGCTTCAACCATATTTTCAAATCTTTGTGTTAAAGAACGCAAGATTTTCGCGACAACATACTACTCTGTAATTGTTTCTCCATATACCTTCACTTGATTCAACAACCAAGTGATTCTCGTTGTGAATTCATGTTGCACACTACGTGTTTGTGGATCAGAACCAGACTCTTCATTCCAAATGTTGGAACTTGGAACTACAAGATTGGTGAATAATGGAGAAAACAATTATAGTGGAGAGAGAGAGAGAGAGAGAGAGAGAGAGAGAGAATTCATGTTGCGAATATTTTCATTTACATTCAAACATACTACAAAGTTGATGATGCCTCCAAGGTATTTATATAAGTATTACAAAAGTGATTGGGACATAATTCACACAATTACATAACTGAAAAAACAGAAAACTCGGGTCCGTAATCTATTACGCAAAACGATTAATCGGTTACAACTGACACAAAATTAATTCTTCTTTCAGTGGTAATCGGTTACGTAAAGATGTTAATCACACTTACAATGTTTTCTCTTTTTCTTCACCTCAAAAGTGACTTTGGCTTTATTGTAACCGGTTACAGTCCCGTATTAACTTGTTAGAAGCATTTGAATTACCCAAAATACTTTTAACATAAAATACATCTTCCATCTATGTTATTTAACGTAACGCAACAAATCATATAGAACAACATTTGAGTTCCAATCGTTGGAAAGGAGATGGTAAGTTTTTTTGATTGGCTTGAATCCATGGAATCGGGATCTGTTGTTTACGTGGATTTTGGGAGCATGACAGCTGTGACGGGAAAAATTGTTAGAGTTTGAATGGGGTTTAGCAAGAGTAGGAAGCAATCCTTTTTGCGGATCATCATGCATGACCCTGTTATTATTGGTGAACTCATCTTCAACTAGATTGAATGTTACAACAACTGAAGATTGTGTGCATGGAACTTATAGAAGGAACTGAAGATTGAATGTTCCTTTCTCTTGCGGTTTACCAACATATGGTAATAAGTGCTAATGTGATTTCTCAATTCAAGTGGATTTCTTGTCAGTCGGGTTGTATTCACACTTATTAGCAAATGTTAATTTTTTATTTTACCTTTAGTCATATTTTCGATTGTGATAATTGCTCTGATTGTATTGTTCTTCGCCATGAGTGAGTAGTCCATTAAGGGTTAAGGGTCACGAGACTTATCTCATAACTATTCGTATGATCTGTCACAAGTCGATTACGAGAGTTTTATTCATGTTTATTTTAATACATGAATCCTATCATTCCAATCCCTGTCAAAAGTAAAGAGTTTTCTGATACCGATCGTAGTCTGAAAGGATATGTATCGGTACCCGAGAACGAGTTTTTAAACGATCGAGTCCAATACAATGAAAGTGATTAGATGATATTGAGAAACTTACCATTTTTATAGCTGCACAAAAGTAAACAATTATCGAAGAATAATCCATTCGTGCGAAAGCATGCGAATTATTCGTCATAGATAGGACAACACGCTGGAGAAAGTAAATGTTGCCCATATTTATCTATTTTCTATAAGTCGTGTCAGAATTCTCATAATATAAGTGAATTGGATCATACGTAGATGTTAGAGTAAGAATCGTGACCCTAAGTCTTGTTTGTTTCATCATATTTTAAGTTATTTTTTAAGTTATTTTTCTTGAAAATGTGCTTTTTAAATAAGTTGTTTTACAAAACCCCAAATTTTGGTCTCTTTAGATATTCAACGATAAAACAGAGTTTTGTACTCAAGACATTGGTCCTTGTTGTTCAATAAAATCTTTTACTACTCTGCACAGTCGTACACTTGCGATGTGTCAAGTTTTTGGCGTCGTTGCTAGAGACCAAGTGTCCTTGATATTGAATTTTTGTATAGTCTATAGACTAAAGTTTTATTTTTATTTTTATTTTGTTGTACCTATCTCTCTACCCTTGTATACGAAGAACACACTCTGTTGAGAATTTAGTCACGCTAGTGAATGAAAGCGAGCGTTTCTTATGTGAGAGACACCAGAATCTAAGATATCAAGAAATGGTTGATCTAGTTGATGATAATAAGCCTCTTAAGGACTATGTGATTCCTACTGAAGAGGAACAACACTGCAGTATTGGGAACCCTCTAATTGCGGCAAATAATTTTGAAATCAAACCATCTTTGATAGGTATGGTGTAACAAAATCAATTTTACGGGGTGCCTTCTGAGAACCCGAATCTTCACTTATTTATCTTTGTTGATAATTGTGGTACTGTAAAGACTAATGGTGTTGATCAAAATTCCATATGCCTATGGTTATTCCCTTTCTCGTTGAGAGATCGTGTGCAGGTTTGGCTTCAATTCTTGCCCGCCAATTCGGTAACTTCCAGGACTCAATTGAATGCGGCCTTCCTTACACAGTATTTTCCTCCAAGAAAAATGACCCAAGTTAGAAATGAGATTAATAATTTTAGGCAGGAAGAGGGGGGGATCTTTGTTTGACGCATGAGAGAGCTATAAGGAATTGTTAAGATTGTGCCCATTTCACAGCCTTGAAAAATGGATGGTTATTCATACTTTCTATAATGGTCTCCTTTACTCCACAAGGATGACCTTAGATGCGGCTTTTGGCGGAACCCTCGTGAACAGCCCCCAAGATGTGGCATATAATTTAATAGAAGAAATGGCTAAGAATCACCACTCATAAGGAAGTGTGCGAGAAGTCTCCACTAAATATACCCCTAAGACCGGTGGACTTTATGAAGTAAGTGTGTTTGACCACATGAACGCGAAGGTGGGTGCTCTCTACCATAAACTTAATAGTTTGAGCATCAGACCTCCCGCACCTGTTCCACCTACCAATGTTTCTTATGCTGCCCTCGCCACACTCTATTGTGAGATATGCGAAATAATTGGGCACACTGATAAAGATTGTCAAATGATCCTCGCCTGAAGATCCATCCAAGAAAATGCTAATTTGGTGAACAAAAACCAGTAGAATAATCTGTATTTTAACACCTACAATCTAGGGTGGTGAGACCACCCAAATTTCTCGTATAGGAACAACCTGAAGGAGAATTGCCATCCAAGGCGCAGCGGAATTTAAAAATTTCTCCATTTAGTGATCCTTACGAATGGGCATGATCAGTGATAGAATCGTTACCTCTTATGACGATTCAAACCTTTGGTGCAGATTTCTTGTAACGATCAAAACCTTGGATACAAATCCACGGAGCGATCACGAATGTTGAACGATGACAACGTCTCTACTCAGTCCACACGAACGGGTTCCTTCAATCTCAGTGCTAGCTGGTACGAATGAAGGCTTTGAGTGAGAGAGAGAGGGAAATGAAATTCCAAGTCTTCACTTGAGTTGAGTCTTTGTCTGAGTGACAATGCTTCTACCCAAGGGTTCTATTTATAAAACCACTTGTGTGGGCTTCAAGCTAAAAAACCCACTTAAGTGTATTTTGGCCCATATCTCATAATATGCCAAAATCACTTAAGTATTTGGTACCTTACCATATTTCGTATTCTACTTAAGTACACCGTACCTTACGATGTTCCTTAGTTACTCTATCTCTCATAAATCCGTCCTTTGTGTGTGACCCTATAGGTTTTCGCGGCGTTGACAATTATATTAAATCACGTATTTAACATAATAAACAGTGAGCGGTATCTAGCAACACATCACTGCTACCCAAGACACGAAAATGTCATGTGATTTGACAAAACCTCATGTGATAATAATTATGTGTATAATTACCCCTTTGCCCTTATGTCTATATTGAACACAAGGTATAGACCGTGTCATCCTTGTCCAGTTCAATATTGGGCCCATAGACATTTATCCTGTTACGCAGGATAGGAAAATTCCATCTAGGTCACTCATGTCCCTCAACATGCTTCGTGGAGTACCTATCAACTGTCTTTATGGTTATCCAGTTACGGACAACGTTGGATCAGCAATAAAGCACTCGACTCTACATCTAGGATCCATAGTGGTTTCAGGTCGAAGAGTGGTATACACAATTATCACCATGAGAATAACTTATGACACTTTGCATAACTTTCTATATAGTATTCTCATAGCGGGTCAATCCGGTATAAATATTACTCTTAATATTCATACCTATGTTTAAGACTTGATAACTCTTTATCCGTGATCCATGAGATGTGATCATCAGTCTACAAACATAATAGTCTCAATGCTTTAATGTTATCCCACTTCACAATAAAGCTCGACTACAGATACTTTAAGAATAATGTCCTTATGTTTAATGTGATCTCATGATTAAGTCATACTTGATACATTAAACGGACTAGCTATTTTAGGGACTTTATTAAACAAACATAATAAAGAAAATGTCTTTTATTATTAATAAATAATTCGATACAAGTACCAAAAGTATTGGCCTCTATGGCTTACACCAACACAACCACCCTCAGAAAGCTATGGGACCACCGGGTTTCCAAAAAGCTATGTCAATTGACCCTAAGAAGTCTAACTTAGAACTTTTGATGGAAAACTTTATGATGATGCAAACTCGTCAAAATGATGAATTTAGAAATTAGAACCTCCTCACTTATGAGGCACTTAGGCAACTAACTACAAAAATTGACAACGTTTCTACCCATAATAAAACGTTGGACACTCAAATCGCCCAAGTTGCACGGCAACAAGCTTCTACTTTCGTCCTTTTAGGATCATTTTCGTGGCTACCTGAGCAAAATCCTAAGGGGAACTTGAATATTGTGACAACCCAAAGCGGTAAGTAAGCGGTTAGTTCTAATTGGAGAGAAAAAGAGGTTGAGGAGAGTGAACCAACACCATCTAAAAATGAGGTTATTGAAGAGGTTGATAAGGAGGCACCATATGTTGCTCCTCCTCCATACAAACCACTCATCCTATTCCCATAAAGGCTTGTAAAGTCTAACATGGTGGCCCAGTTTAAAATGTTTGGGGAACTCCTTAAGAAGATCCACATCAATGTGCCTTTTATCGAGGCATTAACATAAATTCCCTCATATGCTAATTTCCCAAAATAAATTCTTTCTAACAAAAGGAAATTAGAGGACCATAAACTATGGCTATGATTGTTGATAGTAGTGCAATGATTCAAAATATGGTGATCCCTAAGCTTAAAAATCCTAGGAGTTTTTCTATCCCTTGTCAGATAGGCACCATGAACTTTGAGAGAGAACTTTGTGATTTAGGGGCCAACATTAGCCTGATTCCCTTATTTGTATGCGAAAAGCTAGACATGAGTGAGATGAAACCGACAAATGTCTCTTTGCAAATGGAAGATATATCGGTCAAATGCCCAGTAGGTGTGTTAGAGCATGTTTTGGTGAGCGTGGGAGAGTACTATGTGCATGTGGATTTTTGTCATAATGGAGATCGAAGAGGATTCCCAAATCCCGATACTCCTAGTTAAGCCCTTACTAGCTACGATTAGGGCCATCATTGATGTTAATAGAGGGAAGTTGAACTTTGAGGTAGGAGAAGAGAAAATCGAGTTTATATTGGCAAAACTCATGAAAAACCCTTCATTGAAGGATTCTTGTTGTTTAATATATTTGATTGATGCTTTTGTTCAAAAGAGAGCATCAAAGCCTCCTCAGACCAATAAGTTGGAAGAGTGTTTGTTTGATAGCACCAAGGTTGATAAAGAAAACATCAAAGCTAAGGTTTATGGGGAAGTATTTGACACAAGTCCCATTTCCACTAACCAAAGCTTTGAAACGCTTGTTACACAAAGTGGCGAACCTAAACAACAAAAAACTCGACTAGGATTGAACCATTGTAAACCTAAGAAGAAGAAAGGAGTGAAAAAGAAGTTCCATGGAAAACTGAACCTAAAATGTGAGCCTCCACATAGAAGGAGGAATAAAAAGGAAGAAGGATGTATGGCATGGATGAATAAAATTAGTTGGGCCCCAAAAATAGCTAAGGGAGATCCTAGAGTCACAAGTTTGAAGGAAGCACCCTCCTGAGTTTGAGGGTCAAAGAGGTCGAGCTAAACGACCTTACGTGGGAGGCAACCCACGCTTTTCGTACTAATTTGTTTTTTTTTGTTGTTTCATGGCACGATTGATTTTAACAAACAAATTCTTCCTTCCCGTCATACAAGTAGAACGCCCGGAGTCCAAATACCATTCCTCGTTGCACTGAACTGAACCTTTCGTACTCATCATGACATTTTCTTCTAGTTGTAGCCAGTTACAGCTTTTACGAAACCAATTACAACATGTTTTTGCAACATTTTCAAAACTGTTGTTGTTGTTGTCTCGCGAACTACTACTGTTGCATTCCCTTTCTCTAATCATGACCAAGAGTGTATTCTCCTCATCAAACTCTTGTCTTGCAACCTTGGCTTCATCCCCTTGAGATTCCTTGTTCATGTTGCACTCTTTTGCAAATTGAACAAATCTTTTATAATTAAAGCATTGCACATTGCTTTTGTCAATCTTCTTCCTTTCACCTCCAAAGTTGCCTTGACCACCATTTTTCTTGCAACTGCTCTCACCCATTTGACAAGTCAGGTTCTTGTCCTTCTCGTTGAAACAAGCTTGCAAAGCGATCTTCGTCTTAGCCTTATCATTTTTATCTCCTTCATCCTTTTCCCATGAGTCTCAAGAGAGCTTTGCGACTTCTCTTTACTCATCGTCTCAAGATACTTCGATTCCTGAATCGCTACAACCACGTTGTCAAATCTTGTCGTTAATGAATGGAAGATTTCTACGACAACATACAAATTCATGTATGTTTCTCCATATGTCTTCACTTAATTCACTAATGGAGTGATTCTCGTTGTGAAATTGTTGATCATCTCATTTTCCTCCATTTGAATCAATTCAAGTTGACGCTTGTGAGTTTGTAACCTCACCACATTTGCCTTGTCGTCCCTTACGTATGCCTTTTTTAAGATTTCTCACGCTTACTTTGATGATTCACAATCACCAACTTTCTCAAAGTTGTCATCATCTATACATTGATGGATAAAAAATAATGCTTTGAAATATTTCTTCTTATCTTCCTTATGTGTTGCTCACTGTGCATCTGTTGCACCTTTGACAAGAGGATTCACCTCGTTCTTGATTACTTCAAGAACATCTTGGTAGCCAAACAACACTTTCATTTGTTTGCACCATTTGTCGTAATTCTTCGTATCAAGAATGAGTAGGTTTGCAGGGATTCTTTCATTGGAGACAAAATTCATGTTGCACACTAGGTGTTTGTGGATCAGAATTAGGCTCTTGATGCCAAATGTTAGAACTTTGAACCACAAGATTAGTGAATAAAGGAGAAATTGAGTGTGGAGAGGGACAGAAAAATTGAGGGTGAGAATTATCATTAACATTGAAAACAATACATTCAAGATATATAAATGTTAGAACTCTCTGTGACATGTTACTCCACTTAGTTGAATCCAGCATTCATGCCTTTTATACTTATCTTATACCTTAGGGTCCCAAGTTATTGATTGCGTCAAGATATACTCTTAATTTGTTATCCTATACTAGCTAGCGCCAAATTGGAAAATCTAACCTTTCGTGATTCTAAAGATTTTCTCTAATGCATATAATTTTCGATACAATCTCAGCTGAATCATTTAAGATTAATCTAACGATAAAGTATTCACAATAAAAGCACATTGGAGATACTTGACAATTTTATACAATACTATTTAAGTGCTTTCCAATACACTTAACATATATTATATTCACACACAAAAAAAACATTCCAAGTTAGTTTTACTATATAATGTATCACATAGATTCAAAATCAAGCAAACCCAAATACGTTCTTTAGCTTTGATTTCCTCTCCTTTTTCTTCCAAGCACATAACAAGATAGACTTCTAGTTTACTTCAATTTTTCAATGGATACATCCCATATACATGCTTATGTAAACTTCACCTGCGAGCTAAGAATAATACAAGCACGAAACATTGAATTCATCAAGTCCACCAAAAACTTGTTTGCCAGGATTTATCTTCCAATAGGAAACAACAAAAGAATTCAACTCAACAGCAAAAATGTTTCTGCCAAATTAGAACCCTTTTGGGACGAATCTTTTAATCTAGATTGCTCTTGTCCCCAAGAGATCTTGGAAAACCTTAATCAACAAACCCTGGTATTGGAGCTAAGGCAGAAGAAGATGTGGGGCTCACAACTTATTGGAAAAGGTGAAATTCCATGGAAGGTGATTCTTCAATCACAAAACATGGAGTTAAAAAAATGGTTGAAAATGGATTTGAAGAGTGGAAGTGATAGCAAAGAAGTTATGTTGACAACACCAGAAGTGGAAGTAGAGATTAAAGTAAAAGTGTGTTCGGTTGCTGAGATGGAGAAGCAAAATAACAAGAGGTTTAATAATTGGAATGACTGTGGATGTAAAAATGGACATGATCATAATACTTGGTGTAACGCTGAAGATTGTGATATATTTGCGCTTGGTGCGGCTTTGGAGGCTTTTTGATTTTGTTGCAAGAATATGCTATGGACATATATGAACTAACATCAACTAATTTTTGTATCACTATAGTTTTTTTTTTTACAATTATAATGGATATTGATTCTATATGAATATTAGAGTTTGTTTCTTGTTTTATACAAAGATCTTGATTATTTGATTTACCAATCATAGACCTTATGAGAATAGATCTGTTGAAATTATACTATCCTAATAGTTATACATTTGTCATGATGTGATCAATGGAGAATATTCTTTGTGATTTGAATGACCGATGACTCAACACATCATATCATTCTTCATCATGGCACAAGTGTCACTTTGAATTGAGGATAAATGATCATTTATGTTTGGTTTCAAATGATCATTTTAAATTTGAGGTTTAGCTGGTCAACCTTGTTGACTTTACAACGGATGATCATGTCCTCTATTTGGTTGGTAGATTATCATATGCAGGGTTGATCCTGATTTTTTAGAGGTTCAGAACAAATAATAAAAATAGACCCTTAATAAAAAATATATTTTTTAAAAAATAACAATCTTGTATTCTTCAAATAAAAAGATGTTATTGTACTCACTTCTCTATCAAATCTTTGTATTCGTCAGCGTCGACATTAGCTATAACTAGTTCCTCCTCCATCATGAATATTGCGGAAACATTTTCATACGTCTAAATAAATAGTATAAACAGTATTATGATCAACCTTGATATAATTAATCATAAGTTAAAATTACCAAATTAAAATTATAAGCTAGTTATGGTAGAAGTCTTAAACCAGTGAATATCCTTACATAAGCAAGACCTTGTAATGATTATACCTAAATACAATAATAAATTTGTCAAGAAAATAAGATTCAAAACCATTGAAAATGAAAAAAGATCAACATATGATGAAGTTAAAAAAAAATCACGTTCATCTATACATACCATGGTGCATAGAACTCCATTAGAACGTCTTTTGTTGCATCTAAGACAACTTTATCAAAGCTATCAGGGGAGAAAACTATCACATTAGATGGAAGAGAAAGTATCTTCACGATTGTACATATATTAACAATATATTTTATACTAATAATAACACATAAAATAGCAACGCTAACGGAGTGAAGTTTAAAAACATTCAAAACGATATGAAGAGCATAATAAATGACTAACTATTTAGGCAACATATACTATAATATTGATAATCTATACGACATGGATAAAATTGATAAATAATATGGGATGGTTAGATTATACTACTAAGTATTAATTAAAAAGGTATAACAAGGAGGAATAAACCCGTAAACTTTATCATCATGTTTAAAATCAACCTTCAATCGTTTGACCAATGACAAATTCATGTTTATTATCTATTTTATAATTTATTTAATATATATTATACTTTTTTTAAAATAAAATGAGGCCCCTTAATTTGAAGGTTCTGGGCTAAGGACCGTCTTGCCCTTGCTCAAGATCGGCTCTAATCATATGTCTATACAAGATAATCGTAGTTTTTTTTTTATAAAGGGTTAGAAATTATCATAGACATGGATACAAAACTAATTAGAGTATTAATTATTCTTAACTTTATTGCTATTATCAAAATTCAAAAATTAGAGGTTATCAAATCCATAAATTATTTTTTGGTTTAACAAGTACAATTATTGGTAGAAAATTCTCTATTATAACATGACAAGCACGAGAATCTAAATCTTTTAACTTGAGACATTCATAGATATTGTCGGGTTTGAGAGCCAAAACTTTTTGTGTATTCTTGTTACGGGCACTAGTACGGAAAAAGCATATAATGATGGTTGCAAAACACATATAATAACGGTTGTACGTTCGTTGTTAGATAAGGTGTGATTATATGTATGTTGGTTTCCACAACGAGCGTGTGGCCGTTGTTATAGGTAAAGTAGCGTGCTACTTATAACAACGGTTAAATTAAACAACAATTGTGATATTATTTGTTTTTTTAAACTTAAATATTGTTTGAATCATATCATACCAGAAACACTAAGACACCAATTTGTGAGTGAATAACCTTAGAAATAATACTATTTTGTTGTCTTGGTGTATTGTCTCTTGGTGTCTTAACTTTAAACACCTAGAATTTCAAATAAAAATACTTGTGAGTGAATAACCTTAGAAATTCTAATTTACAATAGATTATGAATCAAGAATATAAAATACTTACTTGTTATTTTACACTTATACCTTCTTGATATTCTTCATATGAAGTAGACACTTGTGTTACTTAAGAACAAGAATCTACGCACAGAAGATAAAAAAAAAGATAAGAGAGAATCTAAGTAAAAATAGAAATAAAATATTCATGAAATCTCAATGGCTGGAGAAAAAGGTAAGCAATTATTCACAATATCCAATATAATCAAAGTCAGATTCCGAAAGGCAAAGCTTCCTAAGAGGCATAGTCTTCAAGGCATATTGTACGTTATCCAAGATTTCTTCTTATAAAAACAGACGTTTGTATAACCATCCAGATCACATTACTATTTATCTAAAATGGGTAAACCAAAATAGTATAAGGCTCAAAAGAAGGAATATGAGAAGGAGTGAATTATGATCAAAATCGTACACTAGAATGCACAAGTGGTGACTTATATGTGATAGATAGTAATGAGGTCTATTTTGAATTGGGTCGATGGCCTATCCAAAACAGTTTCCCCAAAAGTTTGTCGTGGCATGGCATACAGAAAACCTTTCAAGAGACTAGGTCAGGCTTTCTATGTTGGGGTCCTGATATAGATTAATGGAAGAGATTCGGAGAACATATGCATTAAATGATAGCCTCATCATTGAGACGTTTTGCAATATTTTCATACATGTGACCTTAGGTTCATAGGTTAAGGTGTGACGCTTTCCCGTAGGATGCTCGAGTGCACTTAAGTATCGCTATATTTTTTAGGCGAGATCTGATCGTTATTTTTCAACTTCCCATTTTCTTTCATACTGGATTGTTGATTTATCCCTCTTGTTCTACAATATAAAGATTATTTTTACTTTTAAAATGATTTTCTCTCTTTCTTACAACTGAGACATGTTTTCTTCTCACAAACCCTTACTTCCTCCTCTAAGCTTTGGTGACCTCTGATTCTGCCACCTTCTCTTTGTTTTTGCATTTCCTGATTCACCATCACTTTTGAGTTTCACTTGCCTTTAACCATTTCTTCACTTCGCCTCTTTATTCAGGTACCATATATACCCCATTTTCTTACATTTATTGCTTCATTTTCTTGTCTTTTCTATGGCCAATATAGAAAATATATCTTTCTACATGATAAACAAACGTGTTGGTGGGGATTCTTCATCATCTACAATATTTGAAAACCCATATGTTCCACATGCTTCCCTTAAGAAGTTAATCGACCCAACCCTAATTTTGTCGTGCTTAGCAATATGTCTAGGTATGGAGAGAGTTCTATATAGAGTGGTGATGGACCCTTTGGTGCCTCTTGTGAAGGGAGTACTAATGGATCTTTTGCAGGAAATGAAGAGACGAAATTTGGTAACCTTGATATGAGGGATGTGTTTATCTGTTTTCCTTCCTCTGTCAAGGCTAACATAGATATGAAATATTCTATAGTTGCTCAGAATGAGTGAAGGCTCTTTATTATATTAACATTTTTAGGATGGTGCATGGTTGGGGCCCTAGTAGTGTAGAAAGTAGGGATCACCTTAGTTTTTGAGCTAATATGCATTTTCTGATCGGTATTATCTTTTTCATGGCCGTCAGAAAGACATGGGTTAATGGGAGCGTGCAAGTTTGGTGGATCTGGCAGACATCAGTTTGTACCGGTGGGTGGACCCTAAACTAGTTGGGACTATATCCTTCTACGATATAGGGATAAAGTGGAGGATGCTCGTGTATAATTAGGTTCGTCCAATTTGATTGGATGGTTTCAAATTTCGACTGCGTAAGAGGATCTTCAGTTACTTTGATAGGAATTATATCCCTTTTTATGAATGCACCTTTTCCCAGCTGAAATTCAGGTTTCCCTTCAACAGGTTTAAGGAAGGGTGATAAGGCACTTAAATATTTCCCCTTCCGAGATCCATTTGGATGTCTAGGCTTTTGTTAAGGTATTTCAGTACTTGTGGGAAATTGAAATTCATACATGTTTCTAATATTCCTTTAACGTTTGATAACTATCTTTGATCTTTTATGCATATACCACGGCGTCCATAAAGAAAGTCTTTAGGAGGAAGGTTATGGAGCCAACTGACATGCTATAGACTCCTCTTCCTACTCTAACTTCAACTTGAGCGGAGGTTATTGAGGAACAGACTCTTGCACACACTGAGGCTTTGCTCACTGCTCTGACCCAACTGGCTCAAGAAGAAAGGAGGAGAAAAAATCCCAATGACCTATCTATTTCGGCAACCAAAAATAACAACAAACAACACTTGGACAAGGAACCTGCCTAAGAAGGAGGTCCAAACAATATATTCAAATCATTTGGTCTTGGTGTTATAGGGATCACTATTGTCAGTGCTCAAAATTCTCCACTCAAGTTTCCAACCACTCTCCCTTCCCAAGTACCTAGCACTTTGCAGAAAGCACGTGCATGCGCCTCTCAATAGGATCTCTTATATCCAAGGCCTTTTTGACATAGGCAAAGTAGAGATGGTAGCAGAGACGTTTTTTTTAATGTTTTGAGGTTCTTCATTAATGACTCAGGTAGCTGATGGTCGTGGAAAAACACTTTCTCCAGGTAAACCTTCTAAAGAGAAGGAGCAATTGAAGGGAAAGAACAAAAATGCTTCCTATGAATGCACTTAGCTACAAGAAAATAAGTTCAGACTTTAGAATGATGTGGAGAGGTTGTGTAGTCTTCAAAAGGAGGTGGATTCATGTCGCAGTGCAAATAGCAAGTGCAATATAATTGTATCCACAAAGATTGGTAATGTTTTACAGATTTTTCAACAGTTTGATGATTCTAAGCAAAAGGTTATTAAGATTAGTTTGTTTGTAAAAATTAGATGACAAAAATAAGTAGAGATTTTCGTGTTAACAGTGATAAAATTTGTTGGGTTTTTTTCATCATCCTTAGCCTCATGTATCACCATTGGTCAATAATATGCTCTTCCATACAAATATTAATACTTCCATCTATTGCTCTTATCAAAGCTCATCTTCGTTTCAATGGCGTGAGATCATTTGTATTACCTAATAGACGGTGTCTCGCACTTTTAACCAATACAACATCATTAAGTTCCGACGATAAATGCAAATATTAATGCACTCTTTCACCAATACTTTTATTCATGTGAATATTAAACCTTACTTTATCTCGAGGCATTAGCATCAAATAGATGAAGACTTGGATTTAGTAACAACGACACCTCTCGAATGTTAAGTTATACCCGGATAACATGTTTTAGGTATCTAATCCAAAACAAGCATTAATAGCGAAGAATCCTCAATATTAAAGCTTAAGTAGAATTACATAAAATGTCATTGATGTAATAAATAGATGAGTATAATGATAGATACACCTAACCACATAAAATTATAATTAGCTAGCTTCCTCGTTGAAGGTTTATGGTTAAACCCTAAGAAAGTGCTTGAGTAACAACTGTAGCGATTCCTCGAGCAGCATTTCCCCCATAGATCTTCCTCTCATTATTCCTCTTGTTCAGATTTAAGGCAAACCTACTTTCTTTATGTACTACCTTGCAAATATTAATGCACTCTTTCACCAATACTTTTATTCATGTGAATATTAAACCTTACTTTATCTCGAGGCATTAGCATCAAATAGATGAAGACTTAGATTTAGTAACAACGAACACCTCTCGAATGTTAAGTTATACCCGGATAACATATTTTAGGTATCTAATCCAAAACAAGCATTAATAGCGAAGAATCCTCAATATTAAAGCTTAAGTAGAATTACATAAAATGTCATTGATGTAATAAATAGATGAGTATAATGATAGATACACCTAACCACATAAAATTATAATTAGCTAGCTTCCTCGTTGTAGCTTTACGGTTAAACCCTAAGAAAGTGCTTGAGTATCAACTGTAGCGACTCCTCGAGCAGCATTTCCACCTTAGATCTTCCTCTCGTTATTCCTCTTGTTCAGATTTAAGGCAAACCTACTTTCTTTATGTACTACCTTGAATCCACTGAAACTTTCTTTGAACTGAACCTGTCTCTCTTATTTATAGGCTTAAGAAAGGTAAGGTCTCTAGGCGCATCTCTTATATACACCTAGCGCGCCTACTTTCTTCCTTGTTAAGCAATACCAGTTTTCCTACAACTTCCCTAGCTTCCCTATCTTGTTCGGTGCACTTTACATCTTCTAGTAGTTCACAAATCCTTCCTTCATCATGAAGTAACTTAGCCTTTAAGTCTTTTATCGTTTGTGCTCGCTTAGCGTACCCATGATCTTTGTCTAGCGAGCCTTACTTGTGGTAAATAGTCTCTGGCAAGGTTTTAGTGTGTTGCTTGAGGTTTTTTTAGTCCTTTTAACCTGCTTTGGGTTAATGTACAAGTAAAAAGTCCAAACATGTATTTTATCACTTTTATTGATAAATCAGGGTTTTTCTATCGATTACTTGTAAAATATGTTAATAAGTGCTCATATATTTTACGTAATTTTGGCACCTATCAAATATCCCTACTTATCTTTTTGTATCCTCAAACAAAATCCATTAAAATGGTTCAAAAATTTTGAAATGCATGTTTCATGAGAGGTTGAATGACTAGATTAAGAATTTTTGGAAAAGCATTTGTTTTATGACATGATATTCTTTTTAATGCTAGTCCACGATCAATATCATAAATATCCATAAACCATAGCATGAATATAAACCACTTGCTTGTCTAAATTAAGATTTTAAAACATTTCAAGATCAACAGTCAATTATATATCAGAATCATGATCTCATTGAGTGTCTCTCAATATTTAGTGTTTCTCTCATAATTGGACAATGCATGAACTATATAAACATTTCGCATTTCATCTAAGCAATATCAAAAATACATTATAAGACATGAATCGCTAAGGTCTTTCTGTCGATTGTAATGTGGTTGGATTTACAAAAAAATATTGGTGTTTCTTTGGATTCAAAATCCTAAAGATAAGGGAGCAAAATTTTATAGTAAATCATTATTCTTCAAAAAGTCTCTTTCTCTGAATCCACTCTTTACAATGATTTTTTTTTGGTGATTTTCTTTTGTATATTTAACATTTGATTTCTTTTTCATTTTTGTTTTGTCAAAAGTATATTATTTTATTTTCTTTTCACCGTTGCTAGTTAATTTTCTTTTTCATAATATTTTCTTTTCTCCCCAACTTTGTTTTTGAAATGCCCTTGAATTTTTAAGTGCTCTCATATCCTTAAGACAAGATGGTGAACGTTGATTTTATTTTAAAATTGGATAAAGGTTGTAACGTTGAAAGAAAAAGATCATTGTATGCTCCAAAGGGTTGTAAAAGGATCACACGCTCACTAGGTAGGCTTTCTAGTCAAGTATTTTTTCACTTAAAATCGAACAGTGCATTGACCATATTCATGTCTTCAAAAATATCTGATAAAAGAAAGACTGGTGCAAAATATACATAGTTAGTATGCATGTCCACTCTCATTATTTATGTAAAACATGAGGTTTCACACAAATCACTTTGGTAGACTTATGATTCTTGACTCACATTAACATATTTTCACTAAACAATAGTAAAGTCAAACTTTCTGTAAGCAACTAGATCATAGTTGATGATTTCTCGGAAAGTGTACCGATAATATCGATGTAATAAAATATCGAATCCACAAGGACTACTTCTAATAAGACAAATTATGTGCAATGTATAAAAACTAGTCAAGGGGGAGGGGGGTCGAGTTTCAGTGCAAAAAGTAAATAAAAGATTAACATAATTACAAAAGCGGACAGGTTGTGTATTTTAGAATCCCCTTATTTCGCTATTGTTGATGTTTGATGCCTTGTATGAATAGTCTTATCATTATAACCCCCACGATGAATTAACGCACCCGTTATAGTCGATCCCTCACGAAATAACTCACTAACCACTACTCTGAGCTTTGTATCCCTAGTCCACCAGCGTAAGCAGGGTTAGGCGATGTACAGAACGTTAATTCCATATGCCACTACTCGGGGTATCCTATTCATATCCAACCAGTACAAGTACAACAATTGTTCTAGGTCTAACACAGCATTCCCTATGTGCCCAAAATCAATTTAAAGGAGTATCTCACGTAAAAAGAGTTAAGAATAATAAGCAATTCAATGACACAATCTAGAGGAGTTTAGCTACTTATAATTCAGATAACAATACTATAATTGATATATGAAAATAACATATGAATCCCCTTGAAGTGATGACCTTCAATGGCTTCAAATGCATTTATCATATTCATGTAGGCTCAAAGGGGTTGTAAAAGGATCACACCCTCACTAGGTAGGCTTTCTAGTCAAGTAGTTATTCACTTAATATCGAACAGTGCATTGATCTCATTCATGTCTTCAAAAACATATAATAAAAGAAAAGACTGATGCAAAATATACATAGTTAATATGCATGTTCATTCTCATTATTTATGTAATACACGAGGTTGCACACATCTCACTTTAGTAGGCTTATGATTCTTGACTTGCATTAACATATATTCACTAGACAATAGTAAAATCAAAATTTATGTAAGCAACTTGTTCATAGTCATGCTATAATTCACAGAAAATAAATACATTAATCATTAATGAATCATTTAAAAGAATAAAATATTTTCATGTCATTTGTTTTTTAACTTTGTCATTAACCTAGCTTTTTTAATTCAAATGCATTTTGGATTTTCACAATATAAACTGAACCATCCGCAGACAAAATTCTTTAAAGCAAGTTTTTCAAAAACATTCAAATTGAATAAGTACTTAATCATGAAAACAAAATATTTCACAGGTGTAGGCTTTTAGGATTTATCTTTGATCATCCATGCATTCCACTCCATGCATAAACGATTTTCCTGACCTCGTGCATCAGACAAGGAATATGGAAATCTTGAAGGGATTTCTCGCTTAGACTAAGAATACTCGCCTATCCCAAATGTTCAACAAAGTGCTATACTTGTTCAAGTTTCATCTCAAAGACACATCATAATTCAAGGGGAAAAGTGTTTATTAGAAAAATACTCAAATGTTGCCGAAAACTTGGATGTGCTCACGTGCTTGGTACAAAACGAACAACACACCCAAGTCCATTGTGCATGGAAGTTTTAAGCAACATAATATGATAAAAACAACAAAAGTTACTCAACAAAGAATTAAAATGAATAAAAATTAAAAACTTCACATTGATGTGGCAACAAATACAGAGTATTTCCTCTTAGCGAATAACAGAGTCCGTGTAGTAGGATATTTGCATTATTCCTTACTTCTATCAAGTTCATTTGACAATTGTAGAGACATGTGATAAAATTAAACTAATGCTAAAACACTGGGTTTCCTCCCAATAAGAGTTTGTTTAACGTCATTAGTTAGACACATGTTTTCATTTCTATTGATTATCTAGGGGAATGACAGTGATGTTATTGTCATTCTCATGGAGGTACGATTTTAATGATTGATTGTTAACTACTCAATTTTCTTTGGCCATTGGGTATTCCACTTCCACAGCTCCGTAAGGCTTAAATTCTTTGATCCTGAATGGCCCGGGTCTTTTTTACCTTAAATTTCCTAGAAACAGTTTAAGCCTATAATTGAACAATAAGACAATTATCTTGGTTTAAATTTTTTTTTAAAGCACTAATCATGATATTACTTTACCTTTGTATAGTTTGGACAATTCATAGGCATGGTTTCTCATTTCTTTTAACTTATGCAGCTGCAATTTTCTTTTGTTTCCTGCTTGTGATTGGTCAAAATTTCACCCAGTAGGCTTTGTGTTCCAACTTGACTGGGAGATGACATGATTTTACATATAACATTTGAAACGATATGAGGTATATATCTGATTTAAATGTTGTTCCATAGGCCCACAGAGCTTTATCTAGTTTTTATGACCGATCTCTTCGTGACGAGGTTACTACTTTTTCTAAAATCCTTTTAATTTCCTTTTTTATACCTCTGTCTGGCTATTAGTTTAGGGGTGATAAGGTAATGACACCTTATGTCTTACTTGTATAATGCTCGAGAGCCCTGGCCAATTGGATATTACATGAATGAGATCCTACGTCACTTATGAGCACTCTGGGTGTTCTAAAACGAGAAACAATGATCCTTATGAGAAATTTCACCATTTTTTGCCATCATCTTTGGGTGACGCAATTGCTTCAACCTATTTTTATACATAATTTACTTCAACTAGAATCTAAATGTCGGTGTATGAGGGTGGAAATGGTCCAACAAAGTAAATATCCCAACAATTAAAAAAGTCTGCTTCAAGCATACTTTGCAGTGCCGTTTCATTTCTTTTGGAGATGCATCCAGCTCTTTGGCGGTTGTCGCAGTTTTGTGTTTTTTTATGTGAATAATTAAGTATAGAAGGCTAGTAAAAACACGTAGGGAGAATTGTGACAATTCCATATTATACTTTGTGCTTCTTCTCTACTCACACATCTTCTTAAAATATTATCAGATCCTATTTCAAAAATATATTGATCATCACATGCATATTGAGTGGCATTTATGAGGAAAAAAATCTTTTGATTCCAATTATATTTGTACATCTCAGATCTTCTCTACTCACACATCTTATTAAATTTGGGATTTGAACATCTCAGATTTTATTATAATCTGGATAAGACCGGTCTTGTGCATCAACAATCTATGAACGGTCATAGCCTATGTATATTTCGGGTTACTTGGATTATGAAATGTTGAATAAAGGTGTAACTATTACAAAGGGTCAACCAAAAAGTCATGAACCTATTACATGTACTTGCTAAGTCTGTTGCAAATGGTTAAATAGACCGTTGCATTTATTATGACCATAAAAACCTATTAATCATGACCATTTTGATGGAACAAGGGTGGACAGTACAAATAGGTCTTTAGACCAAACATGAGAGGGGGAGGTTGATCGATGAATAAAGCAATTGATAAGTTTACTAAAAAATATGTAGAGACCAGCTTCTATGGTCGCGACTGTTGGCTAATAAAACAATGAGAGGAACTTCAATAATCCATATATATTGTATAGACCTTCGCCTGCAAAAGCTACCGATCTCATACAAACCGGCATGGAATGAACCCATGTCGCCCATAAAAGCCTCTGATCTCAAACAGAATCAACTAGATTTGCAATAGCTGTTGAGAAAATTTAATAATCTGCACGTTTGAGTTGTCCTAGTTTTTAGGAGTATCAGTAAGTTTGTTTCAGTTTACCTACTCAATAGGAGTTTATTTTTGAATATGTTAGATAGTGCCTATTTTCATGGTACCTTTAGTTATGTATTTGCCTATTTATAGGTTGTTAAGTTTATCAATGAAATATGCCAGAAAATTATATTTTGTCACCAGTTGTTAACAGTGGTATCTAGAGTTGGTTTTACGCGAGAGGGACTGCAAATTGAGAGAAAAAAAATACTGTGAGGGAGAGAAACAGGAAAAATAGTAATTTTTTTCTGCACACATGGCTTCTGAAAATGGCTTTGTGCAAGCATCTATTCCACGCTTTGATGGTCACTATGACCATTGGAGCATGCTCATGGAGAACTTCTTGAGGTCCAAAGAATATTGGACGGTTGTTGTTTTTGGAGTAGCAGAAACAGCAGCAGGTGTTACGCCTGTTTCTGGAGTAGCAGAAACAGCAGCAGGTGTTACGCCGACAGATGCGCAAAAGACAGAGCTTGAAGGGCTGAAGTTAAAGGACCTTAAAGCAAAAAATTATCTCTTCCAAGCTATTGATCGCTCAATTTTGGAAACCATTCTGTGCAAGGACACCGCAAAGCATATTTGGGATTCCATGAAGAAGAAATACCAAGGTACAACAAGAACAAAGAGGCAGCAGCTTCAAGCACTTTGTTCAGAGTTCGAATTACTTCGAATGAAATCAGGAGAGTCAGTTACCAACTACCTTTCAAGAATGATGGCTATTGTTAACAAGATGCGGATTCATGGAGACAAGACAACAGATGTCACCTTTGTTGAGAAGATTCTTCGATCCTTGACACCAAAATTTAATTTTGTTGTCTGTTCGATAGAAGAAGCTAATGATGTTGATGAACTTTCAATTGGTGAATTGCAAAGTTCCTTGTTAGTTCATGAACAAAAAATTAACCAACAGGAAAAAGAAGAGCAAGCATTGAAGACCTTATCAGAAAATCACTTCATACCTAGTAGAGCCGATAGAGGACGGGAAAGAGGTAGAGGTCGAAATAGAGGAGTCAGAAACAACAATGATCGTGGGAACCAACAGTAAAATCATCATCAAGAGAGTCAATTTCAAGGAAGAGGCAGAGGACGTGGAGGCCACCACTCAATAACTTATCGATCAAAGTCAGCAGACAAGTCCAATGTTGAATGTTTCAGATGTCATAGGTATGGTCATTATAAATCAGAATGCCAAACTGATTTGAATAAACGAAGTGGAGATCAAACTAACTTTTAAGAAAAGGAAGAAGAGGTGTCTCTTTTGATGATGTATCACGTGAAGGAAGAAACTCAACAAAACATGTGGTATTTAGACACTGGCTGCAGCAACCACATGTGTGAAGAGAAGGAGGCATTTTCTGACTTGGATGAATCCTTTCACAACTCTGTTAAGTTTGGTGACAACTCCAAAATTTCGGTTATGGGAAAAGGAAAGGTAACAATCCAAACCAAAGGAAATTCCACCCACATTATCACTAATGTTCTTTTTGTGCCTGATTTAAAAACCAACTTGCTTAGTGTGGGTCAGTTACAAGAAAAAGGATACGAGATTTTTATCAAAGATAGAGCATGTCAGATTCAAGATGCAAAGTTGGGCTTAATTGCTCAAGTTAACATGACGGTGAATCGTATGTTCCCACTTTATCTCCACAACACAGCTCATTCGTGCCTCTCGACAAAATTAGAAGATGAGGCATGGCTATGGCACTTTCACTATGGGCATTTAAATTTTGGCGGATTGAAAACACTACAACAAAAAGGCATGGTGACGGGGCTTCCTCAAATTACAGCTTCTTCTCAAGTTTGTGAAGAATGTGTTGTTAGCAAACAACACCGTAAGCAATTCCCACAAGGAAAATCTTGGAGAGCGAAGAAAACATTTGAGCTTGTTCATTCCGATATTTATGGGCCAATAACACCACATTCTAATGGAGGTAAAAGATATATAATTACTTTCATTGATGATTATAGTCGTAGGATTTGGGTTTATTTTTTGCAAGAAAAATCTGAAGCCTTTGTAGCTTTTAAAAGCTATAAAGCGCTTGTTGAGAAAGAAGTTGGCAACCCAATAAAAGTTCTTCGCACGGATCGTGGCGGAGAATATAACTCACATGAATTTGCAAATTTTTGTGAGAATCATGGAATCAAGAGACAACTTACAGCAGCTTATACACCGCAACAAAATGGTGTATGCGAGAGGAAGAACCGCACTATTATGAATATGGTGCGTAGTCTTTTGACAACAAGTGGCATTCCAAAAAGTTTCTGGCCCGAAGCAGTTAATTGGAGCACTCATTTATTGAACAGAAGTCCTACACTTGCTATTAAAAATCTGACACCAGAGGAAGCATGGAGCGGAAGGAAACCTACTGTAGATTATTTCCGAATTTTTGGGTGTATTGCCTATGCCCATATTCCAGATGAGAAGAGGAGGAAGTTAGACAACAAGGGAGAAAAATGTATTTTTCTTGGTGTTAGTGATAAGTCAAAAGCTTATAAACTATACAATCCGAGCACCATGAAAATTGTCATCAACCGTGATGTGGTATTTGATGAAAAATGCACCTGGTCATGGAATCAAAATGGTGTTAAAGAAAGTATTCCAGCTGATTTTGATGATGAGGAGAAAGTGCAACAGCCTATGGAAAAATAGCAAGAAGATGAAGTCACTCAAATAGTTCCAACTGATCAAAGCCCACTTACAGCTGAATCACAAAGACCTCAACGTGTTCGAAGGAGACCAGCATAGATGATTGATTATGAGGTAACTGGAGTTGACCAAGGTGACGACCCACTTACACACTTTGCTCTATTTTCAGATTGTGATCCTACCGTCTTTGAAGTGGCTGTCAAAGAACCAAAATGGAGAAAGGCTATGGATGCTGAAATTACAGCCATTAAAAGAAATGACACATGGGAGCTATGTGCTCTTCCAAAAGGGCAGAAGACAATTGGTGTAAAGTGGGTTTACAAGATAAAGCTGAAGGAGAATGGTGAGGTTGACAAACACAAGGCGCGCTTGGTAGCTAAGGGCTACAAGCAGGAGTTTGGTGTTGATTATAAAGAAGTCTTTGCTCCTCTTGCAAGGCATGATACAATCAGATTGGTGATTGCTATGGCAGCTCAAAACTCATGGCCTATCTTCCAGTTGGACGTGAAATCAGCATTCCTCCATGGAGATTTGCGAGAAGAGGTATTTATCGATCAACCTCCTGGTTATGTAAAGCTTGGCAATGAGCACAAAGTGTATAAGTTAAAGAAAGCTCTATATGGGTGAAAACAAGCTCCACGAGCTTGGTATAATCGTATAGTATTTTTTGAAGGAAGGATTTCAAAAATGTCCTTATGAACATACACTTTTTACAAAGACTGAAGATGGAGGAAAAATGCTCATTGTTTGCTTATATGTAGATGATTTGATCTACACTGGAAATAATACAGCCATGTTTGAAAGTTTTAAGAAATCCATGATGGCTGAATTTAAGATGTCTGATCTTGGCATGATGCATTACTTTCTTGGCATTGAAGTGGTGCAATCTTCTACTGGAATTTTCATTTCTCAAAAGAAGTATGTGCGGGAAATCCTGAACAGGTATCAAATGAAGGATTGTAATCCTGTAAATACTCCATTTGAGTTTGGTATGAAGTTAAACAAAGATGATGGCGGAAAGAAGGTTGATGACACTATTTACAAACAAATAGTGGGGAGTTTAATGTATTTGACAGCAACAAGACCTGATATAATGCATGCTGTAAGTGTGATTAGCAGGTACATGGGATGTCCCACAGAGATTCATCTCTTGGCTGCAAAAAGAATTTTTCGTTATTTGCAAGGAACTAAGGACAATGGACTGTTCTAGAAAAGTGGAGAAAAGTCAGATCTGTTTGGGTTTACGGATAGTGATTATGTAGGAGATTTGGATGATCGAAAAAGCACATCTGGGTATGTTTTCAAGATGGGGACAGGAGTTGTTTCATGGTCATCAAAGAAACAACCTATTGTCACATTATCATCCACTGAAGCTGAATTTGTTGCTGCAACAGCTTGTGCTTGTCAAGCTATATGGCTAAAGAAAATTCTTAAAGAGCTGCATTTTAAGGAGGATGGACCTACTCAAATTTACTGTGACAACAGTTCAGCAATAAAGCTTTCAAAAAATCCAGTTTTACATGGTCGAAGCAAACATATAGACGTGAAGTATCATTTTCTGAGGAATCTCACAAATGATGGAGTCATTAATCTTACTTACTGCAGAAGTGAAGACCAGATAGCTGATATTCTAACCAAGCCTCTCAAGTTTCCTGCATTTCAGAAGCTCAGGAGGCTACTTGGTGTTTGTACTTCAAAGTTTTCAATTTGAGGAATGGAGTTTTAAAGTTTAACTCTCACTAAACTAAATGTGTGTCTGGAACATCAGAAGCTCAGGAGGCTACTTGGTGTTTATACTTCAAAGTTTTCAATTTGAGGAATGGAGTTTTAAAGCTTAACTCTCACTAAACTGAATGTGTGTCTGGAACATCAGTTTAAGGGAGGGATTGTTGAGAAAATTTAATAATCTACACGTTTGAGTTGTCCTAGTTTTTAGGAGTATCAGTAAATTTGTTTCAATTTACCTAGTCAATAGGAGTTTATTTTTGAATATGTTAGATAGTGCCTATTTTCATGGTACCTTTAATTATGTATTTGCCTATTTATAGGCTGTTAAGTTTATCAATGAAGTATGCCAGGAAATTATATTCTGTCACCCGTTGTTAACAATAGCAAGTACACATGTCCGAATTGGAGTGTATCCCAAGGTCGGCACCAACGATAAAGGCTATGATTATAACTCGTGGGTCAAGTAAGAATGGTCGTGCCGCCATTAAAAGTTAAGTGGTCTTACATATTTTGCTAAATAGTCGTTGTTTACCTTATTGTTGGTCAAATGTTGTGGTGTGTATGCAATTATCATGACTTGTTGTAATGTTATTCTGAGAACAGTGTTCTTAATACATCACAACATAGATCATAAGAGTAATAATTTGAATGTTGAATTAAATAGATAGTTCTACTATAGGGGGTTCGAACATCTCAGATTAAGTGGTTTTAGCAGTGCATGTTTTCATGTTGGTAAACATCCATATATAATCGAAGTAACAAAGCTTAGCTCAGCTAACAAATTCCCTGCAAAGTCATACTTTCTTTTGCATGAAAAACAGACTGATGAGTTACAAGATGTTGTTGAGTCAAATACAATGGATAAACAACTTTTCTTCATGTTAGAGAATAATCAATAAAGATCACACAGAAGAAATGTTATTGGGATATTTTATAAATTTTATATAAATGAGAAATAAATAAAATGGAAAGTCAGGGCAGAGAATCATAAATATGGGGGCATGTTTGTCCTTCTTAGAGCTACTGCTTTGTATAATATTAGAACATACAATAATCTTGACGTGTGTTTGCGATGTCTTTGCATCATGCATTTATATGTCAAAGTTGGTAATGAGAATGTCATGAATGTTCACTGAATTTTTTATATAATAATGTTTGGTTATCATAACTTGTTCAAGGTAATCCGAGTAAACTGACTGGTTTATGCCGCTGTGTTTCAGTGAGAATGATCTTTGACAGAGATGTTGATCGGTCCATGACAGTACCGGTTACCGACATGCTTGTTCAAGACAGAATTGAATAACATCGCCTCACGTCAACCGACATCCAGCCAAATGGCAGTGTGGTCTTGTTGATAATCCAAATGCAATTGTTCCAATGAAAAATTGGCAAACCCGTTTAAAGCTTGAGCACGAAAGCAAGACCATATTCAAATATAGCATATAAAACATCAATCCATGCTAGCCATGTCAATCACAACTCCATCACCTGCTATGGCTTGTCCATTTGTGGAATGACCTCGCCCTCTAGCTAGGAAATGAGCTATTGTATCAGAGTTTAATTAAGGTTATTATGTCTTGTGTTCAAAGAAAGAACCAGAAACCGTTTTTGGGTCTACCAAAAAGGTGTCTATTGCTAAAGGGTTCCTATGAAGTCGGGTAAACCGAAATTTGTAATTATGAATCCGTGGGACTGACTACAAGCTTAACCGAGGAGAAATCCTTTTTAAAGAGAAATCTGTTGCTGTAAACATTGTGTCAGTAAGGCCGCTACTATAGAGACCATTGTTAATCTCTTGCAGGTTTTGGAACGTTGAATAAGTTTTTCAAACTGAATTGAGCTCTGATGACTATGATGGCTCTGAGAATGCGACTACTTTTAGAAAGGATACTTGCACTGCTTTCGGTTTTTAGGAGCAGGCAGCACACTTCTATTGGTTTGGGAATAATAGAACTGATTTCAAAACTCTACAGACATATGGGACTATGAAAAAGGATAATCGTATAACCGTTGATAAGGTTGTGTGTAGTTGTCGCCCACATAGGATAATGATAAATAGTGCGTTGGGCAAGATGGAAGTCGCAACGGTCTGAAGCCGTGACACGGGATGGTCTAATTAACTAGTTAATCACATAAAAGAGTACCCCTCCAAATTATATAACACTATTTATGATTAAGATTTATAAGAATTCTGAGCAAAGGAATTCTCCTAATAAAGATGATGTTATTCGCGTTCATGGTTAACTTACAGAGGTCGGATTTAAGCAGGGTAATGCAGTTGTTGCTAGGCTCCATGTGCGTTCACCACAAGTAGGGTGCCTCTTGAGCAAGGGAGGTCATGCGTTATTAAATACATGTGTTTTTATGCTATGTGAATAAAAACTTGATGGTACGTTGTTAAGATATAGATAGAGTAGTTAGAAAGCTTAGTTATTTTTTACAAAGTCAGCTAGTAAGTTATTGTTAGAGAATTCTCAAGAGTTTTCATGCAAAAGCTTAAAAACATAGTAAGTGGCTCACAAACAGGAGAGATGTGTCACACTGCTTAAAGAGTATTAAGTGAAATCCCAGGCAAAATCAAGAGACTTGACATATGAAATTATATGTTATAGTTAAACATTTTTATTGTTGTATAAGACGAGCTAATTTCTCTATCGTTTGTAATTAATGATCTATTTAGAAACATTCTTTAGGAAATGAGTGTCGCTTTTTTACCCTGCGAGGACGGGATGCACCTCCTTTTTTCTAAACTTTAAAACTATGCAGGGGAGTTGTCGGAAGAACAATATCCTATCGAAGAAATCAATTTTTCAGTAAGAGGACATCAGATGCCATGATCAAAGGAAATCAAGACGTCACATGAATTAAACAAATCGAAAGTTGAAGAAGAAAAGTCGACTAATCTCGTCAGGACAACCATCTCATGCAAAATTTGACATCAACGTCTGAATATTATGAGTTGTTTATGCTTTTAAAAAAATTTATGAAGCTATTCAGGTACAAAGCCTGGACAGAGACTTACTCTCCAACAAAGTAAGGGACGAGAAATACGATGACCTCCATAAGGACATTTAACACAAGACCTCCACAAAGGGAAAATCGACCATGTAAATGTTAAACCTGTGCCCAGATCATGTAAAACATCGGTCATGCAAATAGAAGTCTTTGACCTCCATTTGATGTTAATCCCCATGGGGCTCTGAACGTCGACCATACAAAATAAAAGCCTCTGACCTCTAGTTGAAGTCAACCCCCATGGGGCTCTAAACGTCAGTCACGCAAATAAAAGCCTTTGACCTCCAGTTGACCTCAACCCCCATTGGGCTCTAAACGTCGGTCATGTAAATAAAAGTCTTTGACCTCCATTTGACGTCAACTCTCGTGGATATCTGAATGTTTGTCATGCCACAGAATCTCTGACCGAATACCACGTCAACGTCTATTGACACTATGAACGTCGGATATTTTAATAAAACCCTCATGCTTTTAAAAAATACCAAATCAACATACCTCTGGTCAGGTTAAGATAATATATTTAGGACCTTCAAGGATTCATTATTATACATGCGTATAATCAGAGTCACCACTGACTGATTAAAACAAATCATCGATTTGTTAAAAATTATTATCCTACATATATCCCGGCCAGGGTGTACGAACCTGGATTCAATGCTATGGGGATGACTATATCTTATTTAATCAAAGTACTGTGAAGGATGCCGACAATAGAGCTCGGATTACCATAGTACTCAAAACCTACATGGGGTATTACAAATCTAAGAACGATGTCAAGCATTGGAGTGGTTAAAACAGAGCTTCAATAGGTCGAGACCTCACTGGGGCTCTCCGACTTTTCCATGTATAGAACCTATCGAGTTCTATAAACGACAAAGGTTGAGATGCAACCAAGGATCTCCGACTTCTCCATGTCTAGAACATATCAGGTTCTGCAACAATAAAGGGTCAAGACATATAAGACCCTAATTTTGACCCTAAGATCCCTTATGGCATCATATCATTGCTCATTGTATTTGCCTCAAGGATCATAGCATCTTGGCTCTTTTACCCTTGGGTTGGGACTTGTGTGAGTTGGTTTGAGACCACCAAGCATGCTTGAATTGTATATTATTGATTTTTTTTTTTTTACTAACCAAAAACACAAAAATATGTCACTAACTTGTTTTGTTTTGAAGCTCAAGCAGTCATGTGATCCAAGGCTCCTATGAGGCCCCTATACTCAATGAAATGACTAGATGAAGATGAAAGCAATCATGACAATGGTCCCCAAATCTCCCAATCATCATATGTTCCTCCCAAGGATCTCAATTTTTCAATTTGATCAAGATAAACCAAATGGCTTGAGGCTTGTTTCCTAAGGAAACCCTAATTCAGTTGTGCACTGACTATGTCTTGCTCATGAAGCAACCTCAACCTATGATCAAATTCAATCAAGGGAAGTTCTTTCATTCATCATTTTATGCATATATGATCCTATGTGAGTGTCCTCAATCATTCATTCATCAAGATTTGAAGTTTGGACTTGAGAAGTTGACCAGTCAATTCATCTAACTAAATTGAAATCCACTGAGACCTAACTTTTGATGTGTTTGTCAAATGAAGATGACCCCAAGAGAAATAATGTTCTTAAGAACCATATGAACAACTTTCATGTTCATAAAAAATTCATTTTAAACTTCGAAGGTCATCATTCATTTCAAAACATTATAGGTCATTTTGACTGAAACCCTAATTTTGGGTCAACTTCCTAAGGACCTAACTCCTTCATTTTTTATGATTTTTAGGTGAGACCAAGTGCATTGGAAATTTTAATATGTCTAATTCAATTTTATGTTGGACAAAATTTCATAATCCTAAAAGAAACACATGTGATAATACAAAACATTATAGGTCTCTTTGGACCAAAGCCATTGAATTTTGAAAAAGTCCAACTTCAAGTGGTCATAACTTTCTCATCAAAAATCCAAATGATTCAAATTTAAGTCCAAATTGATTGTCTTGAAAATATCTACAACTTTGATGTTGGAGGTTTTTCCATTTGAGGCTTGCATCATTGAAACAGAAGGGCTTGAAGTTGCTCCTTTTTGGCAAATTTTTCAAATACATGTTTTGTACCTTGAACTTCATGACCATTTTCACAATTTTTCAAACTCCAAATGCATTTTTGTTCAACATAGATATTGTTCCTTATGTCAAGACCTTTCCAACCATTATTCACATGCCTATGTTTGGATTCCAAATGGGATTTTAGAAGAGGAGAAGAATTGTGACCAATTATGCATTTCATGTTAAACCTTAATGCACAAGCCAATGTGATGCAATCTGCACGTCCAAATTTACTTCAATTGAGTTCAGCATGCAAAACCGTTTGATCTTGGGCCTCACATGTGCCTGTACAGGCCCATGCATGGAGGACCAAATTCTCATGCACACGGATTCATCACCCTCTCCTTGCAGCTCCATCTATAAATAGAATGCATTGCTTCATTGAATTGGTAACCTGAAGGCGCCTGAATCCCTGCTGAAATCATTTCCCAACCTTTCACCAAAGGAATTTGAATTTTTCTTTCTCTTTTTCAAGTTTGATTTTCAACAACATCAGTTGAATTTCAATACTCATTCCTAAGCCTAGCTCTCATATCACACATCAAGAACAAGCTGCAAGCAAAGGATTGGTTAGATCGTGTTCATCAAAGTTGCACTTCAAAGGTTTGCAGCTCAACTGTTTTGCTTCGAATCTCACTGAATATTGTGCATTGCTTGTGTTGGTTTGGTTTTCTGAAGTCCTCATATGAGAGGCAAGCCAATTGTGGCTTTAATTTTGTGAATTGTTGAACTTCAGAATGAAAACACCTAGATTTTCAACCTCAGATTTCTCCTTCCATAGGGATCTTGAGTAAAATCTAAGGTCACAGGGGTGATGTACATCACCCCAGCTTTATTTTGGTATAAGGATCGCGTGTTTTAGTTGAGGTTGCAAAACCTGCAACTGGTGGCCGGACTGTGCCTTCTCACCGGAGAAGACGGTGGTTTCCACCACCATCCACACATGGGAGTACCATGGCCATTGGATGATGATTACCAGATCTAATCCTGGCCTTTGTTATGGTTGACTTCATTTAATTCTTCATACCATGCGTTTGACCAAGGTACATGATGAGCGGGCGCCTGAGAGCCTTATGATTGGCCACGTCAATTAATGAATGTGGATCCAACGCCTCCAGTTTTTTCTATTTTATTATTTTCTTTTTTATTTTCAAAAATTCATAACTTCTTTATTTGGAATCACAAAAATATGGGACCAATTGCAAAAAAAATTCTCTTAAATTCTAGTTTCATAATATGATTT
Organism: Lathyrus oleraceus; assembly: GCF_024323335.1. NCBI lineage: Eukaryota > Viridiplantae > Streptophyta > Magnoliopsida > Fabales > Fabaceae > Lathyrus > Lathyrus oleraceus. The sequence continues at coordinate 207,989,343 of NC_066583.1, forward strand.
TTAATTATTTTTGTGATTCCATTTAATGTCTTTTGTGAATTATTTCATTTCTGATTGTTTTTAATTCATTTAAAATACTTCTAGATATTCAAAAATGCCAAAAATATTTTCTTAGCATCTTTGGATGATGATAAGTCTATGAAAAATATTCTCATCAATTTCTTAATTGATTTGAGATTTATTTGAGATTTTAGTCCAATTATGTTATTTTTCTTCATTTTTAATTGTTTAAAATTAGTTTCTGTTTTCAAAAAATGTTGAGAAAATTTGTCAAACCTTGTTTGACCATACATATGACGATCCAATTGGACTTATCCAAGTTGATTTGAATTGGATTTGAAGCTTGACCTCATTTTGTTCATTTTATTTCATGTATTATTTTAATTCCAAAAAATACCAAAAATATGTTTGACCTTTCTTGACTTTTAATCTTCATTTCACTTCTGTTTACCATTGGTTGATGATGATTCCATTCACATTTGACCATTATGTTTTGATTATGTCATTTGAATTTCCATTTTTGTACATTTCATCTTCATCTCCTTTCTTCATCTTTTTCTTTTGACCAATGAGTTAATGATTTATGGTTAGCCTTGACATATGAGAGGCTTAACCTTCTTTGGTCTAAATCAAATTTCACTTGATCAAAGATCAAGTGAATTGCTTTGTGTCCAAGATAGGTTGCTTCTTGGTCAAGCAAAAAACCTAAAATCCATACAAGGTCATTCTTCTTTTCTTTTGGCATGGCAAGTTGTAGGAGCTTGGCTTACTAGTAATGGTCTCTAACTTGTGTTTATTTGCCTATAGTTTTATTGACCGGCCTCAGATAGGTGTGACTACTACATTAGTCCATTTACGATTGCTTAACATAGCGCTAAATTGCCTTATGACACACTAACACTAACTACTAATTACTAACTTTTAATTCAAGCATTTAATTCTTGCAATTTACTTTAATGCAATTTAATTTCTTGCTCATTTATTCATATTGCCTTTTCCCTTTGCTCACTTGAGCTCATGTTTATGCTTATGCCATTTGCCTTTTGCTCACTTGAGCACATTATTGTGTAAATATATTATTGCCTTGTGCTTGTTTTGTTTTTGTTTGTGTTAACCCAATGCATAAAGGAGAAAGGACTTAGAATTAGGACCTTACCTATGCTTAATGGAGTTTCAAGAGCAACTAGGCCTCATTCCTTTAGAATGCTAAAATTGTTGAAGAGCAACTAGGCCTCATGTCTTTAGAATGCTTAATCTTGAAGATGACTTGGAAGGACCCCCAATCTAAACTCTCTCTTTGTCCATTTCTATTATTGCATTGTGGAACTTTTTGATTGTTTGTTCTTGTGATAGGGATTCCAAACTTGAGTTATTTAGAAGGACCATTGTCATAAGCATCCAAGTTAAGAGAAAGACAAGCCAGAATTGGAGGATCCTAGGAGCTTGATTGAATATTTGTTTGATTGCTTGAGTTAATTGTTAAGTCCAAAGGAAAGGGGCAACTTAAATCATCTTTATGATCTCAAGAAAGGAACTCCAAGGGTTTTATTCTCTTCTCTCATCTTTGCATGTTTAGGACTAGCCTTTCTCTTCTTCTCTCCACTCTAACCCAAGCCAAACTCATTTTGTGCAAACATTGACATTGTTTTCAAAACTAGAAACCTAGGCATTATGCCTTTGATTTTTCAAACTCTTTTCATAATACTTATTTTAAATTGAACCTCAAGTCAACTTTGATTTTATTTTGTGAATACTTCTAATTGGTAAATCCAACTCACTTCAAATGATTTTTGTGGTTCCAATGGCCACCTTTGCCAAAGATTTTCATAAACATTAGCTATTATGTTTGAGTTATTATAGTGGTTGATGTAAACCTCACCTTATCCTTAGTGATTGGACTTTAAGTCTTCCATACTTATTATAGGGTGGATCCCTCACTAGTATGTTGAAGCTCTCCTCACATGGTGGATTGTGGTTTAGGTTGAGTTTTCTCCCTTTGATAAAAAAAGACCTTAAGGCTTTTGACCAATCGACTCACCAACTTATTTTGAGATTTTTACCCCGAACTACGAGGTTTTGATCCTACCTTTGTGATGGTACATAAGCAATGGGTTTATCCATTCAAAAACAAAAATTGTAAATAATTTGTATATTCTTTTCTCATCTCCCCAATCATGTTTGCACAAATAGTTTCACAAATACCAACCTACCATACAACTTTGCAAAAAGGGCTCCTTTAGAGTAAGGATGTTTTGGGTGCTTAAAACCTTCCCATTGCATAACCAACCCCCTTACCCAGATCTCTGACATTTTTATTAGTTTTTGATTTGATAAAACTTCTCGATTTTTGTTCGCTTTCTAACCTTTCCTTTGGATAAATAGAAGTGCGGTGGCGGCTCGAATTGTATGATTTACTTTTGATTTATTCAATAAATCTAAAGGTAACGAATACCCCGCTACAAGACCCTCCCAGGGTCTTCCGATTTCTCTATGTTTAAAACCTATAAGGTTCTACGATGCCAATAGGTTGGGATCACACTAGGGGCCTCCGACTTCTCTAGGTCTATAACTTACCGAGTTCTACAACGACCAGAGGTCGAGAATACAATAGGGCTCTCTGATTTCTCTACATTGCAAATCTACTCAGACTCTTTGTTTTCTTCATTAAAATTGTAGTTATTTTCCTAACTTCATTGAAATCATAAAACTTCTCATTTTATGCCAGAGTGAATCCCTCAAAGATTAGCCCATCATCAAAACCACAGATTTAAGGAAATTTTACATGATCCGGGATAAATTCAAAACACTTCGCCCTTACAGGCCTCGTGCTTTGGGGGCTTATGTACATTATGGGTTTTATTATAACTCGGATAAGACACGTCTTGCGCATCGACAATCTATGAATGGTCATAGCCTATGTATCTTCCGGATTATTCCTCAATTTATGAAAAGTCAAATAAAGGTGTGTCTGTTACAAAGGGTCGGCCAAAAAGTCATGAAACTGTTAAAGGTACTTACTAAGTCTGTTACAAATGGTTAAATGGGCGGTTAGGTATGTTATGGTCATAAAGCTATTAAACATGAGTATTTTGATGGGACAAGGGTGGACATTATAAATAGGTCTTGAGACCAAATATGAGAGGGTAGTTGACCGATGAATAACACAAAAAAGAGAAACATGTGAAAACCTTCGACCACTAACAATGGTGGCCAAGATTCCTCCCTAACCTACCTCCTGCCAGACAGGAAAATTGTGATCCCATCTGACTAGCTATTTCTCGCCAACAATCTCTAGCCTTCCTATTCGAGGTTTACTTGCAGGACCGGCTACAAGGTCTTAGTCTTCGTGTTGAGTATATGACTATTTCGTTTAAAAAGTGTTTTGGATATTTAAGGGTAGTGAACTAAAGATTTCTCAAGTTCAAAATGCATTAAAATAATGCAGTAAAGGACAAAAGCCTGGTGTAAATGAACAAAATAAACAAAGATAATTTGGTAAGTTAAATGACTTGTAAATATAAGTGGAAGCAAAAGTACATTTTTGTAGGGAAATGACTCTTTTCTCGTAAACATTTTGGTACTTCAAGTATACTCCTACTGCAATGCTAAAAATGCCCCCTCTAAAATGATCATTATAACTTGCTTAAATACTAGTAGAAACTAATCGTTGGGAGGTTGTAACTCTTTTCCGAGATGACACATGTCGGCACACTTCTTCCACGTCTGCAGGTAACTCCCCACGTTTCACCCACGATCACTTTCAATCATGGAGTGTTGGCCTTCAACCGGCTTCCTTCCTGTCGTAACCTGAAAAAAGGAAATGCGAAAAAACAACCGTCGAGAAAGAAATGACAGAAAAGTCGCCACCGTGCGTTATTTATCCCAAAGGAGGGAAAGGAAACGCTCGAAGTAAACTTGGAAAAAGGAAAGGAAAAGACAAGGTCTCGCAACCAAATCTTGGGTTCGGGAGCCGATTATGCGAAGGGAAGGTATTAGCACCCCTACGCATCCGTAGTACTCTACGGGATCCACTTTTGTTTTTCTTGTCTAAAGGGTGTGGGTTTATCTAATGTACTATTTACTAAAAGGGGGGTCAAAAGAAAATGACTCGCACGGATGTCGCATCCACTGCATACGTATCTCATCTGAATATGAGAATCAGAGTCTTCGTAGCTCGGCTACCTAGGGGTTAAAGAGGAGTGTGCTCGCTAAGACATCGCGTCTTATGCCTACATATCTCATCTGGAATGAGAATCAGAGCAAGCCGTAGTTCGGCTACCTACGGGTTAAGGGTTGTGTTTTTTAGATGAACGACGTTACTACGCAATCTATCGGATGCTCTACCTTTGGAGACTTACTCGCCTGTAGTAGAAGGAGTTAACGTGTTCTTAGGAGAAGAAAAATCAATGAGTTTGTTTGTGTTTTAGGAATGCTCATGCAAAAAGGAAGTCCTAGACGAAGGAACAGTGCTACCTTAATTGACATGCAAACGAGAGACTATACGAAGCCTAGCAATCCTATGGGGAGACGATCACACCATACAAAACAAACATGCATAAAGTAAAATGCCACCAAGGGGGCTCAAACATACATGGGTACGGCTCTAGTCAAGAGGGGTCATATCAACCTCGACAAACAAGCCATGGAAAGGTAATCAAATGGGCTCTGAACCACTGACACTGAACGTCAGGGTGAGCAGATCAAGCGGGTAATGAGGATAAGACCTCATAGATCTTAACCCTGGACAGGGTGAGCTCATGACAAAAAGTGGGGATTCAGAAAGGTGGAACCCTCTCCACTGACTGACCGGACAAAAGATCTTGGGCTTTTGTTCTGAAGCATCAACACGTAGTGCGAGCATAAAGAACGACACACTGAATAACGGGGGATTGATTACTAATCCCTTTTATCCATCAATTGCCTACTCAGGGAGGTCTTTAGCACTGATGCCTCTTCTTGGAGGTCTTTGGGAACAAAAGTAAACAAACAAAAGAAAACATTGCCTCCTATTGAGGTCTTCCAGCTAAGAAAGCGGTAAAATGCGGGAAAGATAAAGGATGAAGAGATCTATCACACGGATAAAGATCCGAAGTAATAACAGCTAAAGAAATAAGAAACCCAAAGATCTTTCGAGCTGGCACCATCAAAGAAAGCAAGTCAATACAGATAATCGGAATAAATCTCCAAATGGTATCCCACAAATAAAATGGAATGCCAAGCAAGCTATCCTTTCAGGAGTCATGTGAGCCCTCACAAAAACTCAACAAAAAGGGGGCAAGGTGTAGCACCTCAAATTTTCACCTCCCATTTGTACATTCATTTCATTTTTAGGTCATTAACATTGCATTCATATTGCATAGACCACTGCATATCATCAACCAAAACTGATCAGGAGAATCCATCTGTGCAAGAGAGCAAGGGTTTTTCCATGAGATAAGGGCCCTATGGTTATTCTAGAAAGCTTACATGACCCAAGGATCATTTTGATGCAATTTGGCCAAGTGTTGAAGGCTCAAAGTCCACAGTGCAGTTTCAGGTCATCTAGGGCCCATAAAAGTCAACTGAAAGTCAACTGAGGGCTAGGAGATGGAGAAATGGTTTGAGACACTTCATTCATGTCCCAAATAAGGTTATTCAACATGTCAAACATCTACCTTGAAGATTTTGAAGCCAGATCAAAAGTTTCCAAAAATGGAAAATGACCCATAATTTGAAAGTTTCCAAAAATGGTAAGTTTTGGACCAACTTCAACTCAATTTTCCAACATCAAAGAAGCTTCAAATGAATTTTTGTCCAACACTAAAGTTGATGATCTTCCTCTCCCATTTCCAAAAATTCCAAGATCATGAATTTCTAATGAATGGTTAAGGAGTTATGATCAAATCATTGCAAAGTGTGCTTGAAACTTCAAATGGCCATATCTTTTAAACCAAGACTCCAATTTGAATGCTCGTTTTTGCACAATTCTCCTCATGACATGAATTCTCTAAATACCTCATCACATTGCATGAAATTGGAATATATGATCACTTTCTTATTCATGAGGTTTTTGAAGGAAATTTGCCAAAATCAAAATTGGTTGATCACATGCATGAAATTCCAATCCTAATGTGTGCATGGGCTAATTTTGAGTGGATTTGGGCCAGCTTGGTGTACTGGTTACGCGTGCTTCCCATGCATAGAGTGAAAGTGAAAATTTGTGCATGCACCTTATACTCCTTTAATCTCAATTAGCTTTGGTTTAAGTTTAATTTCAGATTAATTAGCAAGGCATATATAAGGTTAATCACAACTGAATTGAGGAGAGGACACAAGTTCAGATCTAGAAATCCATATTTGCAAAAAAAAATCTCTCACAAGGAACTTCAAGATTCCTCACATAAGTCTCATTTCTCTTGCATAATTCTTGATCCTGGAGTGGTTTTGAGTGAGATTGAACGTGCCATTGGTGATTTTTTGCTCAAAAACGTGCATGCTTGAAGCTTGAAGGTGTTCATGGCAAATTCAAATTAAGCTGGATTCACACGTGCTGGAGATTCAATTCCTTCATCAATCATCACTACAAGCATTATATAGTGGATTTGGACCATTGTTGAGCCTTGTAGCACGCGTTTTCAACTTGCTGTTCTTCAAGAGGTCAAGTTTCGAACCTCATAATTCTCAAATTCATGTACATATTTGTGTAGAACTTGTGTTGCTGATCATTCTGGAAGAAAAATCAATTGAAATGATGTAGTATTCACTGAGTTATGAGTGATTTAAGTTTTGCATCCAAAAATGTTCCTGCTCGGTTCTCCTTTGTTATGTGGATTTAGGTTTAGATGTTGATTGATCCGTGTTCTACATTGCAAGATCTTGTTATTAATATATTTTTTGTTGAATTCTGGACATTTCTGGAATTTCTAGAAATTGGCGTATGAATCTTCATCTTCTTCATGATGAAGATGATGAATGTTCATGTTAGCGACGGAGTTTTGCAGGCTAGCGACGGACTAGCGTCCAAATCTGGGCGAGCTTAGGGTTTTGTGTGAAACGGTGTCGTTTGGCATCAGCGCGCGCTCATTTCATATGCGTACAGGGATCGATTCCCAGCGAGCGCACTTTTCAAATTGTTTCAGCATTTACCATTTTCCCTCCATTTGCCATGCCATGTTCATCTTTGATTTTCATTTTTTATGCTAACTTCTAAAAATCATATTAAATTGAAAAATGCATCAAATCACTCCCAATTTTTTGCAAATTGATCCTTGAGATGTCTAGTTTTTAATGATGATGAGTTTGAAAGTTGTGCATGGCTGGAATTTTATTAGCTCTAGGTTGATTGATCATGTGTGCATGTATGACCTTGCTTTGTTCAAACTATCACGAAATGCTTGTTTTTAATCCAATGGACTTGAAATTTTACATGCTGATTCTAGACATGTTAATGGATGTTTTAGGCTTGGTTTGGTATTTTTCCCATTCACCATTTCTGTGTTATGCCTATGTTTGCATGGTGTGACAATTTGTGTCACACATTTGGTTGTCTAACTTGTGCAATTTGATTTCCATGCCAAATGACCTCTAATGCTTCTGATTTTTTGTATGATGATCATGTTGGATGTGTTGAATGCTCATGAATTTTTCCATATTTGTTTGAATCATTTCTGTTTTGATTGGGAATTTTCATTCTTAATGTTCAAATGTGTGCCTTGAATTGGTCATTGACTTCTCTTGCCTATTACATGAACTTGCATGATGATTTTGGTTTGGTCCTTTTTAGGACTTGTTCTTGATTGGTTAAATATGATCCATGTTGAATATCAAGTTCTGTTTTGGTTTTTTTTATCCCCTTTTGAACCTAGGCTTTGACCTAGTGGTTTGTTACTTACATTTGAGTTGTGATTTCAGGTTCAAGTGTGCATCTCCATGATTGATGTTGCTCCTTTATTTGAGCTTGATCACTTGTTGTTGTTGGCTAACATTTGCTTGTTTTGTAGGCTTTGAGGACAAGTCACTTGTGTTTATGGCTTATGTGTTGCATATTGGGTTATCTGTTTGATATTGACTATTGACTGTTTGTCTGAGTTTTGTACTGATTGGTTTAGCTGTTTCCACAGGTACTTAAGTTGCTTTAAGTCCATTTGAACTTTGCTTTGCTTGCTTGTGGTTGGCATACCACTGAGGTATAATTCCTTGATCTTCATGTAGTCTGGAAGACCTGTCATGTTACTTTGGCAGGCACCTGTCTGAAGCCCTCCTTAAGAGGCAATGTTTGTGGTTGTTTAATTTTGTGCCAAGCAGGTAAAGTCCTCTTAAGAGGCAACTGGCAGATAAAAGGGATGTGAAATCCATCCCCTGCTATTCAGTTGTGTCATTCACTTTGCTCACACCATGTGTTGATGCATTGTGAATAAGAACCCAAGATCTTGTTGTGTCAGTCATGTGGAGAAGACTTCCTACATTCTGAACTCCCACACTTTCTATTTGATTCAAGCTCTCCCAGGCCAGGGATAAGAGCTATGAGGCATAACTCTCATTCCCATTTCATATGCTTCACCCTAACTCTCAATGTTAGGGTTAAGAGCTAAAAACACCCCATTCCAGTTGGCTTGTTTCTACAGCCTAGCCTTGTATGAGCCATTTGTTTGCATATAGTGTGTGTGCTTGCTTTGTTGTGCTTGTATTTGCTTGATTGTGCTGATTAGGATAGCTTGCTTCCTGCGCAAGTTAGGATAGAGACCTCAACATAGGGATCGTATGCATGACAACTTCTAGGCTCGAGTCGTAGTCTCCCTAGTAGTCTGTTATCTCCCTAGTCTCTGGTTAGGATAGAAGTTCTTTCCCTGTTAAGGGGAACTACGTCGCCCTGATCCTCATACCAGATGAGGTACGTAGGCAGGAGATGAGCAGATCTCTCCGGGCGCCCTTTTTCTTTTTCAACCCCCTTTGTGTGTGTTTGGAGTCTGACGTAAGTCCAGCGATTGGCAGTTGGTTTCCTGTGTCTTGTTTGCTTGTTGGAGTCTGACGTAAGTCCATCGATTGGCAGTCGGTTTCCTGTGTGTGTTTGTTGGTTCAGAGTCTGATGTAAGTCCAGCGATTGGCATTCGGTTTCCATGTTTGCCTGTTTGTGTGGAGTCTGACGTAAGTCCAGCGATTGGCAGTCGGTTTCATGTGTGGTCTTGTTTGGCGTGTGTTAGCCGAGCTACGAGTGCTCTGATTCTTCTCTGGTTAGAGAAGATACGTATGCATAGGATGCGACATCCTAGCGAGCACGTTTCCCCTGTCCCGAACTACGTCGACTCTGATGTCTGTGTCAGACAGACTACGTAGGCCCAGGATGCGATATCCTGTCGAGTCCGCTTCCTCCGTCTTTTCTGTGCTTCGTTCCAGTTTTGTGCAGTGTTTTGAGTAGTTATCTAGCAACCTTTCTTTTGTTCTTTTGAGCGTGGATCTCGTCGAGTACGACGGATGCGTAGGGGTGCTAATACCTTCCCTTCGCATAACCGACTCCGGATCCTATCGATCTCTGGTCGCGAGACCATGTCCTTTCCAGGTTTACTTCGAGCGTTTCCTTTCCCTCCTTTGGGATAAATAACGCACGGTGGCGGCTCTGTGTCTTTTTCCCGCCGGTTTTTCGCGTAATGCGACAGCTGGCGACTCTGCTGGGGAAACATAAAGAGAAGTTGACCTCTTGCTTGTCCATCTTCCCTAAGCGAGTCAATCCTAGCGCTCTTTAGGATAGTTTTGGTTGCCTTCGCTGCTCTATTTATTGCATTTATGATTGTTGTGCTGTGATTGTGCACATTTGTATATATGTTTGCATGCATCATATTATCATTGTGTTGGACTCTGTACAGGTTGATTCCTCTGATTTGGGGTGGGTGTTCTGAGTGGGGCCCAATACCCAGGCCTGAGTGTACACCTAGGACTAGCGTGGTCTCATATCTCTTCACATGTTGTACGACATGATGCGGAGATGTGACATACCACAGCCGGACGAGGTTCATCTGAGAGAGTCCTTCCGGGTGGAGTTATTCCATTTAGGTTGGGTTATCTCATCTGAGTTGTTGACTTCGGTGACCGTTCTTTCCCGGATCTTTGGTTTAGGTGATCTCAAGAGAGCTGCAACGGCACACCCGAAAGGGCAAACCCGTTGAGTATCTTTGCCCGATTGTCGAGACCATTATCCGCCTTAGGATGACCTTATTAGAATTCGCCTGTGAGGGGAGGGTTTGATTCTTGCAAGTAAAGGTTCCGTCAGTGATTCTGTGATGGTGATTATGGTTCAGATGGATTTATGGGTCTTTATTTCTGGACGCCAGAGGTTTGACTTGGGTTTATCAGAGGGTTCCATTTATTTCGGATCCCCGGGTTGAATTTGAGGATACTTGTTCAGAGGATCTTGTGGTCACCCGTTCAGTGGATTTCCCTGTGATGATAGTGATATATCCCCCGGTTCCGTTTATTTCGGAACTCCCCAAGTTGGATTTATGGTTACTCGGGCCCTCAGATGATGGTAATCAGTTCAGAGACCGGTCCAATACATTTGATCCTCAAATGGCTTGGAGGATGCACAATGACTTGCCTTCATGCATTTGCATCATTCCCATTTCGCATTCATCTGCATTTAACCCATGTCTATCCGTTCTCAGGGTCCATTTTGATTGAGATTCTGGTTGAGAGACATCCTGATGTCAGAATGTTATTGTTGAAATATTATCCGTCTCGATGAAGCCAGAATCAAAGGACAGAATATTCCTCATACGGATAGACATTGCATGTGTGAGTCATATTAACCTGTTTGTTGTTTTGTAGGTGTCAGTATCTAACCGGTGCGCATAGCTCTTCCGTTCAGATATCCTGCCAGGCGCAACAAATCCAATCTGATGGATCCACCCAATGCCGACATTCTCGAATTGAAAGAGATTATGAGAGAGTTGTTCAAAGTCGTGCAAGGGCTCGCCTTGGGGCAGAAAGCAGTTGCTGAGAGGTTGGAGAGAATTGAAAACTGGATGATAAAGGAGAAAGTTCAGGGAAAGGCTCCGTCGTCCGAAGAAAAGAAGCCCTCTGGCAGTGGTCAACACAAGAAGGATGTTGAATCAGGTGGTGTGCAGGCCAAGAAAGAACACGGTAAGGATCGTTACCACCCTTATGCTGCCACTGTAACCACTCATGTTGGTAACCCACTTGTACAACAGCAACAACCGCCACCTCAACAGAAAGCACAGAAAGCTAAGGGCCAAGTGAAGAAGGGGACGACGGATCGTCAGTTGGATAAGCCACCCGTGACTTATACCCTTCTGTTCAAGAGGTTGAGGGATCTTGGGTTAGTTCGGCCAAGGATATTGGTTCCTGTAGAACTGCATCGGAGGCCTGCAAACTACGATGAGAACGCCAGGTGCGAGTTCCATTCTGGGGCACCCGGACACAACATTGAGGGTTGTAGAGCTTTTAAGCATGTCGTCCAAGATATGGTGGATTCTAAGGCCATCAGTTTGGCACCGACACTGAATGTTAATGCTAACCCCGTACCGATGCATGGTCCTGTGGAAGTGAGCGTGATGTCAAAGGTCAAGAGAAAAATGGAGGAAACAAATGGGGATCAGTTAAAAACTCCCATGGCTGCAGTCCAGAGGCATCTGATGAAGAGTGGAGCTTTCCCTGGTGGTGATAATTGTTGTGCGGTTGTCGCCGCAAATGGGTGTGTAATAGTGAGGGAAACAATCCAGAGAATGATGGAAGTAGAAATGGACGGTGAAAAATGTGAAATACCAAGTCAGGCAGTTGGAACCGTGAAGGTAGAGAACGCCATTCTTGCTGAGAAAGAGAAGAAGTTGTCCATTTCTTCCTACAAACAGGCCCTAGAAGTGGTGAAGAGCGGAGAAGCCCTAGGCTGGGGAAAGATCATAGACATTATGGTGAAAGCAGATATGTTTGGAGTGGGCTATCAGCCAGACCAAGACTCGTCTAGACAAAACAGAGGACGCCGTCAACCGTTCACATTCGTCAGTGCCAGAATGCTGGATCCAGGTCAGGCCTATGCGGTGGGTGAAGAGATTGACAGTGACTGCGAGCTTGATTCGTGGATAAGATCGTGCGTACCAGGAAACTGGAAGGCCTCAAAGATCATCACTGTCACTCATCTTGAAGAGTAGTATTTCTGTTTTTCAAATTCTGTTTGCATGAAAGCCATACGTTTTGCCCGAAACGTAATGGTCCATTGTAAGGGCCATCTCATGTGTTTCATTTTGCAACATTTTGCATCATTAATAAATGGATGTTTTTGTATTAAAAGCGATGTTCCCTGTTTTTCATTTATTTTTGCAGTTTAAAAATAAAAATAAAAATGGCAATGTTTTTTTCATTTTTCTTTCCTTTTGATTCATTTGGTTCTGACCTCAAAAGTGACTATCCTCCTGATCTCATTGATAACAATTCGGTTACACCTTTGTATGACTTCGACAATCCGATCTATCATGCCAAAGAAGAAGGCGAAGAAGATTGTGATCTGCTGGAAGATTAGCCAGGTCGTTGAAACAAGAGGAGGAGGTGATTCAACCGCACGAGGGGCGATTCAAGATTGTTATTCCAGACACCGCCGAGGGCAGAAAAGAAGTAAATGTTGGGGCCGCTTCAGAGGCAAATGTCAAGAGCAGAATGGTAGCACTGTTGAAAGAGCATGTTGATATCTTCGTCCGGTTGTATCAGGATATGCCAGGGTCGGATACCGATATCGCGGTACACAAGCTGCCATTAAGAGAAGACTGTCCTCCAGTGAAGCAGAAGCCGGTGCCGAAGAAGGATGAGAAGGTGAGAATGTGCGTGGACTACTGAGATGTGAACAGAGCTAGTCCGATAGATGAATTCCCGGTACTTCACATTGATGTATTGGGTGATAATACTGCTCAGTTCTCGGTGTTTACCTTCATGGATGGCTTTTTTGGCCAAAATCAAATTGAATTGTTTCCAGATGATATGGAGTAAACAATGTTCATCACACCAGAGGGCACCTTCTTGTTATAAGGTGATGCCATTCAGTCTCAAGAAGGCCGGTGCCACGTATCAAAGGTCTATGGTGACTTTGTTTCGTGATATAAGTCATCATGAAACCAAATGCTATGTTGATGACATGATAGCAACGTCCCAAATTGAAGAGGGGTATCCGGTAAGTCTGGCCAAGTGGTTGGACCGGTTGAGACCACTCAGACTGAGGTTGAGTCCGAATCAGTGCACTTATGGATTGTTGTCCGGTAAACTGCTGAGGCTTATTGTGAGCGAATAAGAGGAATTGAGGTTGATCCTGCTAAAAAAAAGGGAAAAAAGAAAGAAAAGAAAAAAAAGAAAGAAAAGAAAAGGAAAAAGCAATACAAGAAATGCCTGAACCGAAAACAAAAAAAAGAGGTTCGTGGTCTTGTAGGCAGATTGAACTACATTTCATGGTTCACATCTCATCTAATCGCCACGTGTGAGGACCCATCCTAGCTGTTGAAAAAAAAGAGATCAAACGGTCAGGTAAAATAATGGTTGCCAAGGGGCATTGAAAAATAAAAGAATAAGTTGCGGGAACCTCCGATTTTGATGCCTCCTGTGGAAGGAACAACTGTTAATCTGGTACTTGACAGCCCTCGAGGGGTCTATGAGGTGTGTACTGGGGCAGCATGACGAGTCTGGTCGAAAAGAGCATGCAATTTACCTTAGCAAAAAGTTTATCGACTGTGAAACAATACATTCACTGCTCGAGAAAACTTGTTGTACTTTGGCATAGGCTGCTCGACGACTGAGACAGTATATGCTGGTTCATACCACTTTGTCGATGTCCAAGATGGATCCGATCGAGTATGTGTTTGAGAAGTCAGCATTGACCGGACGGGTTGCGAGAGGGCAAAAGAATGTTGACTGATTTGTGATACTCTCAGAAGGCAATCAAGGGAGTGTGTGTTGTCCGATTACCTCGTCCAGCAACCCATTGAGGATTATCAACCGAGGAAGTTTGAGTTCCCTGATGAGGACATCGAGGTTTTTTTAAATCGAAAGATTATGAGAAACCGATCCCGGAGGAGGGACCTGACCCTGAATTCGAACGGATTCTGATGTCTGATGGGGGGGGGGGGGGTTAATGTGAATGAGTTAGTGTTGTTGTGGTTACGCCAAAGGGATCCCACGTTCCTCTTGCTGCCCGACTGACAGTTGAAGGCACCAACAATGGGGGCTGAGTACGAAGCTTGTATCCTGGGTATCGAACCTCGGTGCGTGCATCTACTGGGGCAACGCCTTCCTCGCGGGTGTATGCGAAGGAATTGGTGCTACCATTTGAGGCCCAGATCCCATCATGGAAAGTCTTGATGGATGAGAAATTAGAAGAGGCTGAGTGGATAAGGACTTGGTATGACGCGTTGAGCCTGATTGAGGAAAAGAGGCTGGCAGTTACTTGTCATGGGACAATTGTACCCAGTGAATGAAGCGTGTTGTTGACCGAAAAGTGCGACCTCGTGCGTACCACATGGGAGAGCTGGTATTGAAAAGGATCCTTCCTCCTCAAGACGATCGTGGGGCAACAGTTATGAATGTCCATTCGTGGTCAAAGAAGGTTTTCTCTGGCAGAGCTTTGTTGTCAACGACCACAGACGGCGAGGATTTTCCATCCCCTGTGAATGCGGACGCAGTTAAAAGATACTTCGTAAAAGAGACCCGCTGGACGAAAAGAATAAAATAGTCCAGGCAAAAAAGGGCATCCCGGCGAACCAAGAAAAAAAAAAGAGGAAAAGGTTCGGGCAAAAGTTAGGGATAAAGAATGAAAAGAATTTGTACACCTGGCAAGTCGAAAACCCCACAAGGGCGGCTTGGGCAAAAAAGGGTATCCCGGTGGACCGAAAACCCGAAAGGGCGGTCCATGCAAAAGAGGGATTGAAATGAACAACTGCGTCCAGCATGATCATTTGTACTTTGGATAAGACATCATGGATAATCCTCGACAGAGATCGATCGGAAGCGTCTTGTTTAGAAGACAGAAAGTGCGGAAAGTCTTGAGGACATATGAGGTGTAACCAAGTTGGCACCTGATGAGATCACGGTTTCACATTGCCATTAGGATAGATTTTTCCTTTTGTGTGCAATTACCTCTTTTCAGGAATTGCTTCCTGTGTATTGCTCAGTTTCGAGCCACCTTTTTCAATCAAATAAATACATGTTCAGTCAAATAATTTTGTTTTTGTCTTCATTACCACTTTGATTGCAAAAACATCCGGTTATTTTTTATAAGAATATTTGCATTTTTAAACATAGAGGTCCCTTCCGATGCATGCTTATAAGATTGAAATCTGGAAATCTTATTCGGAAGTTTGAGTGACCTAGGTGTTGAAATGTTGACACGCCTGGGGCACGCTCTTATCTAACGATCTCTTGTGCAGGTGTTGTTAGATATCTTCATTCACTTGCAGTTTGTGATGGGTAACCTTTTGACAAAAGATCCCCTGCAGGGTCCAATCAGGGGCAAGGGATAGAAGAACGGTGAAAAGACGGTGAAAGAATTGCGACAACGATCCTAGAGGGTAATCAAGAAGACTCTTCAAAGTTTGAAGATTAGAGAGTTAGCTCGGATCTGAGGAGATCAATCGTCTCAAAGCAAAGAAAAGACGAGAATACTGGGTGATGAATCAGAAAAGACCGGATGAATCTGGGAGTCCTCAAAAGTGGAAAGTCGACACTGTGGTTAGATGGTGAGCGCCAGTGCACGACAAGTCGATGGGCGTTCCGTGTCAAATAGGTCGTATCTCCCTGAGTGGTCTGAGAGTGTTATCTCCCCGAGCAAGTCTGAGGATTGTTAATTCCCCAGCAAGTCTGAGGACGGTTAGTTCCCCAGCGAGCCTAAAGGTTGCTATTTCCCCAGCGAAGGTGTCTGTGGGTAGTTTGTTCCTCAGCAGTCAGGTCTGGAGTTCGCTGTATAAGCAGGGTTGAGAGTGTCAGATCCCCAGCCAAGTCTGAAGTGTGCTGCAATACCCAGCAGATTCAAGAGCAGTGTTTTCTCGGCAACCAGGCCTGAGATTGGTTATCTTCCCCAGCAGGGTTGAAGATGTTTTTCAACCAGGTCGGCAGGTGGCCTGTTTCCCAACGGGTCTGAAGACTGTTAGTTCCCCACTGAGCCTGAAAGTTTGCTATATCCCTAGCAGAGGTATCTGTGAGTAGTCTGTTCCTCAACAGTCGGGTATGAAGTACTGTAATCCTCAGCAGGGTCGTGAATTCCTTTCCCCAGCAGGGTTGTGATTGTTTTCCAAGTCTGAAGTGGGCAGTCTTCCCAGCGGAGGTTTGTGTTGATGGTTTTCCCCAGCGAGGTCCCCAAGCGGATCAGGTACGGTGAAAATTATCCCCAGTAGAGATAAGCATTGGTTGCTTCCCCTAGCAGAGTAGTCCCTAAGCAGATCGGGTTCGGTGGAGGTCATCCCCAGCAAGGGTTATCTTTCCCCAGCAGGGTGGAAATTGAAGTGGTATTGAATTCCTCAGCAGAGTTCCTCGAGCTCCCCGGTGTTGTCCTTGGAGGGGACGTGTTTTTATGCATTCATCATTTAGATAAACATAACATATTGCATCATTAAGAGCGTAGCATTTCCATGATTATGGGGCAGTGCGCTAAAAAAAAAACTCATGCATCAGCATTGCAAGCATAGACTAGCCCCAAGCGGTGGTTAGCATTCAAGAATTGGTTTAGCCGTGGTTACCATCCGAGAAACTGGTTGGTAAAGATGTTGCTCTGAGAAGATTTAGCATCGCAACGATTGGGTCATCTGGGTCGATTTCAGAATTGGGTTCCCCAGCATGGTTTAGAGGTTGGTGTTTTCCCCAACAAGTGACTCCTTAGTTGAATGGGTATCCCCTGCAATGCTACTCCCCATAATTGGTAGCATCTTGCAAGCTTGGATCAGGTCCCCAGCAGAGGTGAATCATTGTTCAACATCTGTACGGCACAATTGCTACAGTTGCTCTTGACAGACAGCATTCAAGATTGATAATCCCTCAGAAAGGTTTATTTCCTCACCCGTCAGTGGAAGGAAAGTTTGACTCCCCAGGGTAGTCCCCGGCAAGTGTCTGACCTTGTCTTGACATATGTAGATGTCATCCTCGTGATACCAGTAGGTGTCGTGTTGATCCCTGTGTGGGTCCTTTTTGGTGTCTATAGACATCATCTTTCGATGTTCGTAGCATTCTTTCTCTCCCATTCATCCGTTGATGTCTGGTTGAGTCTTCCCAGTCATCCGTTGATGTCTGGTCACCTCTCCGTTGGTGTCGGTAAACATCGAGTTTCTCCCATTCATCCGTTGATGTCTGGTTGAGTCTTCCCAGTCATCCGTTAATGTCTGGTCACCTCTCCGTTGGTGTCGGTAAACGTCGAGTTTTTTCCCATTCGTCCATTGACGTCTGGTTGTATCTTTTTCCATTCATCCGTTGATGTCTGGTCACCTTTCCGTTGGTGTCGGTAAACGTCGAGTTTATCCCATTCATCCGTTGATGTCTGGTTGAGTCTTCCCAATCATCTGTTGATGTCTGGTCACCTCTCCGTTGGTGTCGATAAACGTCGAGTTTCTCCCATTCGTCCGTTGACGTATGTTTGAGTCTTTCCATTCATCCGTTGATGTCTGGTCACCTCTCCGTTGGTGTCGGTAAGCGTCGAGCTTCTCCCTTTCATTCGTTAATGGTTGGTTGAGTACCCCAGTCATCCGTTGATGTGTGGTCACCTCTCCGTTGGTGTCGATAAACGTCGAGTTTTTCCCATTCATCCGTTGACGTCTGGTTGTATCTCTTTCCATTCATCCGTTGATGTCTGGTCACCTCTCCGTTGGTGTCGGTAAACGTCGAGCTTCTCCCTTTCATCCGTTGATGGTTGGTTGAGTACCCCAGTCATCCGTTGATGTCTGGTCACCTCTCCGTTGGTGTCGATAAACGTCGAGTTTTTCCCATTCGTCCGTTGACGTCTGGTTGTATCTCTTTCCATTCATCCGTTGATGTCTGGACACCTCTCCGTTGGTGTCGGTAAACGTCGAGCTTCTCCCTTTCATCTGTTGATGGTTGGTTGAGTACCCCAATCATCCGTTGATGTCTGGTCACCTCTCTGTTGGTGTTGATAAACGTCGAGTTTTTCCCATTCGTCCGTTGACGTCTGGTTGTATCTCTTCACATTCATCCGTTGATGTCTGGTCACCTCTCCGTTGGTGTCGGTAAACGTCAAGTTTCTCCCATTCGTCCGTTGACGTATGGTTTGAGTCTTCCCAGTCATACGTTGATGTCTGGTCACCTCTCCGTTGGTGTCGGTAAACGTCGAGTTTCTCCCATTCGTCCGTTGACGTATGGTTTGAGTCTTTCCAGTCATCCGTTGATGTCTGGTCACCTCTCCGTTAGTGTCGGTAAACGTCGAGTTTTTCCCATTCGTCCGTTGACGTCTGGTTGAGTCTTCCCATTCATCCGTTGATGTCTGGTCACCTCTCCGTTGGTGTCGGTAAACGTCGAGTTTTTCTCGTTCGTCCGTTGACGTTTGGTTGTATCTCTTTCTCCCATTCATCCGTTGATGTCTGGTCCAGCCTTTCCTATTCGCCCTTTGGAGTCTAGTCGTGATTTCTCTTCCCATTCATCATTTTTCGATGTTTGGTCGTGATTCCTTTTCCTGATAAAAATCAAAATCCCCAGTGGAGTCGTCGGTAAACGTCTTGTCTGGTCCAGTAATAAAAATCAAAATACTCAGTGGAAGCCGCCATTGGTGAACATTCTTTTCTTTGATCATCCACCGCAGAGTGCAAATTTCAACGATTCTTTGGTATTCAATCCCTGTTTACCTTGAAGGTCTGACAGCCGTTGCTCTCATCCGTTCAGGTTCCCAGTTGATTGAATAGGGGCAGCTGTAGCACCTCAAATTTGAACCTCCCATTTGTACATTCATTTCATTTTTAGGTCATTAACATTGCATTCATATTGCATAGACCACTGCATATCATCAGCCAAAACTGATCAGGAGAATCCATCTGTGCAAGAGAGCAAGGGTTTTTCCATGAGATAAAGGCCATATGGTTGTTCTAGAAAGCTTACATGACCCAAGGTTCATTTTGATGCAATTTGGCCAAGTGTTGAAGGCTCAAAGTCCACAGTGCAGTTTCAGGTCATCTAGGGCCCATAAAAGTCAACTGAAAGTCAACTGAGGGCTAGGAGATGGAGAAATGGTTTGAGACACTTCATTCATGTCCCAAAGAAGGTTATTCAACATGTCAAACATCTACCTTGAAGATTTTGAAGCCAGATCAAAAGTTTCCAAAAATGGAAAATGACCTGTAATTTGAAAGTTTCCAAAAATGGCAAGTTTTGGACCAACTTCAACTTAATTTTCCAACATCAAAGAAGCTTCAAATGAATTTTTGTCCAACATGAAAGTTTAAGATCTTCCTCTCCCATTTCCAAAAAGTCCAAGATCATGAATTTCTAATGAATGGTTAAGTAGTTATCATCAAATCATTGCAAAGTGTGCTTGAAACTTCAAATGGCCATATCTTTTAAACCAAGACTCCAATTTGAATGCTCCTTTTTGCACAATTCTCCTCATGACATGAATTTTCCAAATACCTCATCACATTGCATGAAATTGGAATATATGATCACTTGCTTATTCATGAGGTTTTTGAAGGAAATTTGCCAAAATCAAAATTGGTTGATCACATGCATGAAATTCCAATCCTAATGTGTGCATAGGCTAATTTTGAGTGGATTTGGGCCAGCTTGGTGTATTGTTCACGTGTGCTTCCCATGCATGGAGTGAAAGTGCAAATTTGTGCATGCACCTTATACTCCTTTAATCTCAATTAGCTTTGGTTTAAGTTTAATTTCAGATTAATTAGCAAGGCATATATAAGGTTAATCACAACTGAATTGAGGAGAGGACACAAGTTCAGATCTAGAAATCCATATTTGCAAAAAAAAATCTCTCACAAGGAACTTCAAGATTCCTCACATAAATCTCATTTCTCTTGCATAATTCTTGATCCTGGAGTGGTTTTGAGTGAGATTGAACGTGCCATTGGTGATTTTTTGCTCAAAAACGTGCATGCTTGAAGCTTGAAGGTGTTCATGGCAAATTCAAATTAAGCTGGATTCACACGTGTTGGAGCTTCAATTCCTTCATCAATCAATACTACAAGCATTATAGAGTGGATTTGGACCATTGTTGAGCCTTGTAGCACGCGTTTTCAACTTGCTGTTCTTCAAGAGGTCAAGTTTCGAACCTCATAATTCTCAAATTCATGTACATATTTGTGTAGATCTTGTGTTACTGATCATTCTGGTAGAAAAATCAATTGAAATGATGTAGTATTCACTGAGTTATGAGTGATTTAAGTTTTGCATCCAAAAATGTTCCTGCTCGATTCTCCTTTGTTATGTGGATTTAGGTTTAGATGTTGATTGATCTGTGTTCTACATTGCAAGATCTTATTATTGATATAATTTTTGTTGAATTCTGGACATTTCTGGAATTTCTGGAAATTGGCGTATGAATCTTCATCTTCTTCATGATGAAGATGATGAATGTTCATGTTAGCGACGGAGTTTTGCAGGCTAGCGACGGACTAGCGTCCAAATCTGGGCGAGCTTAGGGTTTTGTGTGAAACGGTGTCGTTCGGCATCAGCACACGCTCATTTCAAATGCGTACAGGGATCGATTCCCAGCGAGCGCACTTTTCAAATTGTTTCAGCATTTACCATTTTCCCTTCATTTGCCATGCCATGTTCATCTTTGATTTTCATTTTTTATGCTAACTTCTAAAAATCATATTAAATTGAAAAATGCATCAAATCACTCCTAATTTTTTGCAAATTGATCCTTGAGATGTCTAGTTTTTAAAGATGATGAGTTTGAAAGTTGTGCATGGCTGGAATTTTATTAGCTCTAGGTTGATTGATCATGTGTGCATGTATGACCTTGCTTTGTTCAAACTATCATGAAATACTTGTTTTTAATCCAATGGACTTGAAATTTTACATGCTGATTCTAGACATGTTAATGGATGTTTTAGGCTTGGTTTGGTATTTTTCCCCTTCACCATTTCTGTGTTATGCCTATGTTTGCATGGTGTGACAATTTGTGTCACACATTTGGTTGTCTAACTTTTGCAATTTGCTTTCCATGCCAAATGACCTCTAATGCTTCTGATTTTTTGTATGATGATCATGTTGGATGTGTTGAATGCTCATGAATTTTCCAGATTTATTTGAATCATTTCTGTTTTGATTGGGAATTTTCATTCTTAATGTTCAAATGTGTGCCTTGAATTGGTCATTGACTTCTCTTGCCTATTACATGAACTTGCATGATGATTTTGGTTTGGTCCTTTTTAGGACTTGTTCTTGATTGGTTAAATATGATCCATGTTGAATATCAAGTTCTGTTTTGGTTTTTTTTTTATCCCCTTTTGAACCTAGGCTTTGACCTAGTGGTTTGTTACTTACATTTGAGTTGTGATTTCAGGTTCAAGTGTGCATCTCCATGATTGATGTTGCTCCTTTATTTGAGCTTGATCACTTGTTGTTGTTGGCTAACATTTACTTGTTTTGTAGGCTTTGAGGACAAGTCACTTGTGTTTATGGCTTATGTGTTTCATATTGGGTTATCTGTTTGATATTGACTGTTGACTGTTTGTCTGAGTTTTGTACTGATTGGTTTAGCTGTTTCCACAGGTACTTAAGTTGCTTTAAGTCCATTTGAACTTTGCTTTGCTTGCTTGTGGTTGGCATACCACTGAGGTATAATTCCTTGATCTTCATGTACTCTGGAAGACCTGTCATGTTACTTTGGTAGGCACCTGTCTGAAGCCCTCCTTAAGAGGCAATGTTTGTGGTTGTTTAATTTTGTGCCAAGCAGGTAAAGTCCTCTTAAGAGGCAATTGGCAGATAAAAGGGATGTGTCATCCATCCCCTGCTATTCAGTTGTGTCATTCACTTTGCTCACACCATGTGTTGATGCATTGTGAATAATAACCCAAGATCTTGTTGTGTAAGTCATGTGGAGAAGAGTTCCTACATTCTGAACTCCCACACTTTCTATTTGATTCAAGCTCTCCCAGGCCAGGGATAAGAGCTATGAGGCATAACTCTCATTCCCTTCATCTGCTTCACCCTAACTCTCAATGTTAGGGTTAAGAGCTAAAAACACCCCATTCCAGTTGGCTTGTTTCTACAGCCTAGCCTTGTATGAGCCATTTGTTTGCATATAGTGTATGTGCTTGCTTTGTTGTGCTTGTATTTGCTTGATTGTGCTGATTAGGATAGCTTGCTTCCTGTGCAAGTTAGGATAGAGACCTCAACATAGGGATCGTATGCATGACAACTTCTAGGCTCGAGTCGTAGTCTCCCTAGTAGTCTGTTATCTCCCTAGTCTCTGGTTAGGATAGAAGTTCTTTCCCTGTTAAGGGGAACTACGTCGCCCTGATCCTCATACCAGATGAGGTACATAGGCAGGAGATGAGCAGATCTCTCCGGGCGCCCTTTTTCTTTTTCAACCCCCTTTTGTGTGTGTTTGGAGTCTGACGTAAGTCCAGCGATTGGCAGTTGGTTTCCTGTGTCTTGTTTGCTTTTTGGAGTCTGACGTAAGTCCATCGATTGGCAGTCGGTTTCCTGTGTGTGTTTGTATGTTCGGAGTCTGATGTAAGTCCAGCGATTGGCATTCGGTTTCCATGTTTGCCTGTTTATGTGGAGACTGATGTAAGTCCAGCGATTGGCAGTCGGTTTCCTGTGTGGTCTTGTTTGGCGTGCGTTAGCCGAGCTACGAGTGCTCTGATTCTTCTCTGGTTAGAGAAGATACGTATGCATAGGATGCGACATCCTAGCGAGCACGTTTCCCCTGTCCCGAACTACGTCGACTCTGATGTCTGTGTCAGACAGACTACGTAGGCCCAGGATGTGATATCCTGCCGAGTCCGCTTCCTCCGTCTTTTCTGTGCTTCCTTCCAGTTTTATGTAGTGTTTTGAGTAGTTATCTAGCAATCTTTCTTCTATTCTTTTGAGCGTGGATCTCGTCGAGTACGACGGATGCGTACGGGTGCTAATACCTTCCCTTCGCATAACCGACTCCCGATCCTATCGATCTCTGGTCGCGAGACCATGTCCTTTCCAGGTTTACTTCGAGCGTTTCCTTTCCCTCCTTTGGGATAAATAACGCACGGTGGCGGCTCTGTGTCTTTTTCCCGCCGGTTTTTCGCGTAATGCGACACAAGGATCCACACATCAAGACATGACATACATTCAGAGCATTCAAATTGAAAGCATAGAGTAATGGAAATAGGGCAAACCTGATTGGAGAGATCGAATGAAATTGAATTGCCCGGTTGGATTTGCAAAGCAATCTGAGGGTTTATATGAGATGGAATTGGCTCTTTGTAGATGAGTTCCTTTCAGTCTCTGGAGGTTGCTCTAAACTCTGTTAGCTCTTCTCTCACTATCTTTTTCCCAGGGTTTTTTGGGAGATGGAAGTCTAGAATTTATAACCTGATTTTTGAGACTTTGTGGGCTCAAAAGAGAGAGGTCCAAGTCCAAGATTTTTCTGTTATATTTTATTTATTTATTTATTTATTTATTTTTATTATTTTTATTTTTATTTTATTTTTTTCGAAACGCGTGGGCTTCGCCTAGCGAGCATGACAGTTCAAGAAATTCCTCTGAGCGTAGGTGATTCTGGTGGCTTTTCTTGGGACTCGCTAGGCGACCCATTCTGGTCGCCTAGCGAGCATGACAGCTCATGAACAAACTTTGCTCCTTCAAGATTAACGTTTTGACTGATGAATAGACTCCATTTGAACATGTTGTAAGTATCTCAAGCCATTCCCTTGTGTTGACTGATCACCCAGATAAGACCCACAAAGTGTCTTGGATGATATTCAAGCTTCTTGGATCTAATTCCGATTGACATGATGAAATGCAATATGAAATGTTAAATGACCTAAAAATGAATGCATGAATGAGGGGGGCAAATTTTGAGGTATTACAGCTGCCCCTATTCAATCAACTGGAGACCCGAAAAGAAGATAGCAACGGCTTTCACACTTTCGAGGTATCAAGGGATTGAATACAATAAAAGCCCGAAAATTTGCACTGAAGTGAAGTGAAGTAACAATGCCTGTCAGAATCGGCAAAGAGGTGGTCTTGAAAGAAGAATTCGTCTGGTACGGTGAGAGTCAGTCTGAATACCGAAAAAGAATGTTAACCTGGATACCAAAATAAATGGTAACACAGAAATAACCATGGCCTGAATGCCGCTCATCAGTCTGAATACTGGAAATGACTTCGATCTGAACATCGGAAGATATGAGATTATTAATATCGGTCTGAACACCGAGAGGCTGGCCTGAATGCCACAAGTTGCGTCGACCTGAATGTCGGAGACTTCTTTGATCTGAACATCGGAAAACTAGCCTGAATGCCACTTCGATCTGAATATCGGAAAATTGGCCTGAATGCCACTTCGATCTGAATATCGGAAAATTGGCCTGAATGCCACAAGTTGCATCGACCTAAACGTCGGAAACTTCTTCGATCTGAACATCGGAAAACTGGCCTGAACGCCACTTCGGTCTGAATACCGGAAACTGGCCTGAATGCCACTTCGGTCTGAATACCGGAAATTGGCCTGAATGCCACAAGTTGCATCGACCTGAATGTCGGAAACTTCTTCGATTTAAACATCGGAAAACTGGCCTGAATGCCACAAGTTGCATCGACCTGAATGTCGGAAACTTCTTCGATCTGAACATCGGAAAAATGGCCTGAATGCCGCAAGTTGCATCGACCTGAACGTCGGAAACTTCTTCGATCTGAACATCAGAGAATTGGCCTGAATGTCACTTCGGTCTGAATACCGGAAAAACTTCATGCCTGTCAGCATCGGCAGAAATAGGGAAAGATAATAGAGGCGGGGCATGGGCCAATGACACTTGCTGGGGATAATAAAGGTAAGTCATGAACAATCTTCAGTCTGAGTACTGGAAACAACTCCTGGCTTATCACTTGGGATACCGAGAATGTTTTATGCTTACATGCGTATGTTTGAATTTTTCAATGGCGTAATGCTCCATGAAAATGGAAATGCTACGCGATTTGGGAGGATGCAATGCAATATGATTCTACATGCAGGGATGCGAAATACTGGGTAGAATGCCAAGCCGAGGCAAGGGAATCTGTTGGGGAAATGATCACCATCTTCTGGACCCTGGCAAGGCTGTTGGAGATGCACGGTGCAAAGAACTCCGTGGGGAAATGACCCGCCACACGGTGTTCTAACAATGACGAAATACCGAGACTCTGACTGGGGAGAGAACAGCACTGAAAACCTGTTGTTGGGGAAGCGGCGGTGGTTCTAGCAACCATAATCTGCGAGAGAGACGACTTAGCAGGGGAAGCAAACACCGATACGGTACCGAGATTCTACTTCAAGGAAAGAGACCATGGATCTGGCGTTGGGATTATCGATCTGGCATCGAACCCTGAGGAGCAGCCGCTTCTGCTAGGAAGATACAGTCTGGCACTGTCAACTCCGCTGGGGATATACAGTCTGGCACTGTCAACTCTACTCGGGAGTGTATATTCTGAAACAACCGCTTGGGGGAGGTATAACAGTGAGACCCTGCTGGGGATCGAAGAATCCAATGCTCTGATCAGCTCTGCAGGGATAAGATACCAACTTCGACTGTTGGGGGAAAACATTCGCGATCATCGGCTGGGAACCTTAAGGAAATGCCCCGAGGGTACCTGTTCTGAATAGACGGTCTAAAGCACTTAACATTTACAGCAATTTTAAATGTTTATTAAGCATGTACCTGTAAAGCTCTTATGTTTCATGACACAATGTTTATAAAAAATTCGGACGTCATTTTTGCAAACAAAATAGTAAAATGAAAATGAAAACAGAGATATACTGAATAACATGATTTTATTGATTGAATGGCCTCTGAATAGGCATTTACATCAGGAAGCAATCCCTGGAAAGAGGTAATCGCACAAAAGATAAAAACAGAAATTAATCTAATGGCAATGTGAAATGGATTTCTATTGGGTTCCAATTCTGCTATGACTTGCTCGTCTTCAAGATCCTCCAGATAATCAGCTTTCTGAAAAGAGTGATTGGATTGTTTCCTATCCTTCAAAAGTTTCCAGTCATTGACACGAGATGAGATTCAGAACTACTCAGAACGCAGTCATTCGTTTAATCCCTAACTTTTGCCTGGATCGCCCTTTTCGGGTTTTCAATCCACCGGGATACCCATTTTTGCCTAAGTTGCCTTTTCAGGTTTTCAACTTACCGGGTGTACGATCTTTTCATTTTTAATCCCTAATTTTTACCCGAACCTTTTCATTTTCTTGGTTCGTCGGGATGCCCATTTTTGCCTGGACTATTCTTTTTACTGTCCAGCGGGTCTATTTTATGCGAAGTATTTTTTAACTACGTCTGAGTTCACAGGGGAAGTGAAGTTTTCATCGTCCATAGTTGCAAGCATTAAGGCCCCACCATCAAAAACCTTGGTGACAATATACGGTCCATCAAAGTTAGGAGTCCACTTACCCCTATGATCTGTCTGAGGAGGAAGGATCCTTTTCAACACCAAATCTCTGACCTGGAAGCATCGAGGA
The DNA here is from genome assembly GCF_024323335.1 of Lathyrus oleraceus. Lineage (NCBI taxonomy): Eukaryota > Viridiplantae > Streptophyta > Magnoliopsida > Fabales > Fabaceae > Lathyrus > Lathyrus oleraceus. The sequence continues at coordinate 208,015,968 of NC_066583.1, forward strand.
CGCACTTTCTGATCAAAGTCCTCACCAAAAGCAGTCCAAGGATTTTTTTCCTGGCTATGGTCCTATTGTTCCTCCTTCCTTCGACAAGGCAGGAGTTATCGACGTTAGGTTTATGGAGTCTAAAGCCAGGGTCTTTAGATTTATGCCTACTCCAGGTAATAAAGAATATTTTATGTGGCTTAACAAGGTTCAGAGGAAACGCCAAGATCAATGGAGGAGTGCGGTGATCTTCGATGCCATCCAAATATCTAGGTACGCCTACCGTATCACTCCTTGCATGTTACTGGCTTCCATGTACTTCTGGGAGGGTTCTACCAACACCTTCCAACTTCCCTATAGGATGTTGACGCCCACACTTTTCGATGTAGAGACCATTATTGGCTTATCTCCGTTGGGAGATACCTTTGACCCCATGCTTCCGACGAAGAACACTTTCTGGTTTGGTCGAGGCAGTCTTCAAAATTACATTGAGGACCATCACAATAAAGACTTCGTCGAAGTATCAGACGAAGAACACATCTCTTTCCTCACCCTGTGGCTTTCGTATTACATATTTTGCCCCGGCTCTCTGCAGATATCCAAGAGTTATATCAACTTGGCGATCCAAATTCACGAGGGCCGACGGGTCTCTTTGGGAAAGTTACTACTAGCCTCCTTGTATCAATCTTTGAGGCTTGTCACCCTGAAACTAAAATTTCTCCATAATACCCCCAAGGACTTGAATTTGTCGGGTCCTTTGTGGCTTTTACAACACTGGTTAAATGCCACCTTCGAATATCAGTTAGGCTATCCAGTGTCGGAATGTATCCTTCGGTTGAATGAGGATCGACCGATTGAAGGGGCAAGGTTAGCTTTCGTAACGTGTCAGGAAACGCCCAACAAACGCCTCTTCATGAAATACCTGAATATGTTTATTGAGGCTGATAAATTTGTTCCTGGCATGGCCCCATTTGAGGATCGAAGCTTCGGCCCAAAATGGTTTAAAGACCCCTTCCCAGGTGACTTTCCTTAGGCTGCAGCATAGTTGAATGTCGTATGGAGGGCATTTTTGACTCCAACACTAATATCTTTCAGAATTGAAGTAGGGTCAAAGGGGTACGGTTTTATGAGTTATCAACCTAATTTGGTAGCTCGCCAATTTGGGCTAAGTCAAATGGTCCCCAAGCCTTTCGTATCACATATGATCGATATTGTATGGTTTGGTCGATCATTAAATTCTGATGACCACAAAGCATGCCTTCGTTTATGCAAATCCACTTAACGTTATGAACTTCCGGTGTTCAAGTTTCAACAATCCTTTTTAACAACATATGATTTTGACGAATGGTGGACCATCTACCAGCGTCAAGCCTTTTCTAGTGACTTATTTCTCCAGAATATGATTGATGCTTTTTCCACCCTCGTCGGTAATATACCGCATCCGTCACTATCTATTAATGCTCCCGACAACATAATCCAAGCTGAAAACATCGATGAAGCCCCAAGAAAGGTAAATGTTACTCTTTCACTCCTTCTTTCCCTACGGATGTAAAACTAAACGTTTTTGTTGTTAGGGTTGAAAAATGGTTCCCTCATCTAAATCAGCTTTGGCTAAGCCCTCAAAGAAGCAACGGGCGCCATCCACTCCAAAACCGAAGGTATTTCGCATCAATGTCCTCAAAAGGCTTTCTATTCTAACAATTTTTATCACCTTCTTACATGTCTTATGATCCAGGTCCCAGAAGAGGTCCCTTTGGCCGAAATCGAGGAGTTCAACGGCAGTGTGCATTCGCACATTTTTCCGACGTCAAAGGCGCCACCCATAACTCCTCCTACTCCAGTCCGAAGGAAGAAAGCTCAGGCTAAGAAGACCCCTTCAAAAGCGGATCCTTTGATTTCGACCCCTGCAATCCCATATGACCTTGAGGAGGTTTTTGCCCCTCATAACTCAGAAAGGACTCTTACTGTTTCTCCATCTCACATGGCCCCTCAGGTATTTGTTCTTCTTTATTCTTTATCAACCTATGGGCGTATTTTTGGTGTGAGTTCTAATTCTTGATACTCTAGGAACATGTGGTTGATTTGACTCCCGACGAACCTATGGCAGAAGAGAGAGCCGACAACCAAACTGTCGAGGTTGTCCTGAGCCTACAAAAGCAAGTTGAGTTTCAAAATGTCTCGCCTGAGATCCAACAGAGTCCCGCCCCTCAAACAACTCAAGATCTTCCCAATGTCATTGACGAGGGGATTTCTATCGGCATTCTGACTCCATACGAGATTTTGACCATCAAGCGACAGAATCCAACCGAGGCTCTAAGGAAGTTACAACAACTTTTTCATCTTTCGATTGAGGCATCACCTTCGCCTTCAACTGCGGCTCCCCCACTGGAGATAGATGTATCCGTTATCGTCGCACTTCAACAGTTGAAAGAACTGTTGTTTGAACTCGAATTTCTAACCGTCCTTGAAGAAGAAGAGGGTTTATCCAGTGACGTCTTCAAACTCCTTGACGTACTTGCACTTCACGCGCTTCCCACCTTGTTTGTCAATACTTTGTTGAATTCGAAGCTTTTTTTAGCCAATTTTGTAAGGACTTCAGCCTTCTTCAAAATGATGACTTTCAAATCAAGTTGAACCTTAATGAAATAAGGCTTGAGTGGGATTTCAATGAAGCATGCAAGAAAAAACTCAGTGATTTTGAAGCCAAGAAAAAGGAACGCCTCTGCCGATAACAGGCCTTCGACCAGCAAATTTTGGACTACCAGGCATAGATAGTCGAGCTTAACAGGAAAATTGCTGAGGTGGAAGCGCAAAAGGCTTCCTTAAAGATGGCTGAAGAGCTTCCTACACAAGAAGTCATCGACCGCAAAGTTCTGAAGGGGATCTCTCATAGTGAAAAGGCCCTCAAAATAGAGGCCAGCATCAAGCAACTGCAAGGGAAGAAAAAATTTCTAGATAGTCGAATTGGTCACGAGATAACCTCTTTTGAGGATTTCAAATATAGATTTTCCACCTGATTTTGTTTTGTTTTGGTTTTTTAAGGTCAACAGACCATTTTTTGTAATGCCTTTTAGGTCACTTAAACGAATTAATGAATACTTCGTCATGTTTGGACTTGAATCTCTTGTAGCATAGGTTTATATTTCTTCAAATATTTCGCATTTACCCTTAAAACCCTTCGATCCATGCCTAGTTCTTGAATCTCATAGGCGTTGTTATAAACGTTCGGATCATATGAAATGGTCCCTCCCATTTTGGATACCATTTTCCTAAGGTTCGATCTCTTCGATCCATGGGCAGAATTACTTTCCAAACGTAATCATCTACTGCAAAGGTTTTTGCTTTAACCTTTTTGTTGTATACCTTGGCCACACGCTCTTTCTATTGAATCAACACTTTCATCACGGCCAATCTTTCTTCGTCTAAATCAATCAACTCGTTAAACATCAGCTCCCAATATCGCTCCGACTGAATATCATTCTGGCATTTTACCTGATTGACTATAAATAGATCTCTACTGGTAGCACGGCATCGTACCCAAATGTCAGACAAAAAGGCGGCGAATCTGTTGCGTCTTTCGAGGACATTTGACAGACCCATAGGATTTGGTCCAAAGTCTTGTGCCAAGTTTTTGGATTTTTGGATGTTTTCTGATTAGAGTTGTTACCACCTTGTTGGCTACTTCGACTTGAACATTTTCTTGCGTATAACAAGGGGTGGAGGTGAGCAACCTGAAACTTGTTTCGACGGCGAATTCCTGCATCTTCTGCCCCACAAAAATTTAACCTTGGTCTATGGTAATGGTTTCTGGTATGCCAAATCTATATATGATGTGATTTTAAATGAATTAGATCACGACCTCCTGATCTACTTTTACCAAAGGGATAGCTTTGATCTATTTTGTAAAATAGTTTATTCCGACGAGGATAAACTTTTATTGCTTCGATGAGGCCGGTCGAATCTCACCAATGACATCTAACACCCATACCCTAAAGGGCCATGGCTTAATAACCACATGGAGTTCACTTGCTGGTGTGTGTTGGACGCTCGCATGCATCTGGCATTCGTGACATCCTTTGGCGAACTCGATACAATCCTTCAATATATTGGGCCAATAACACCTTATCGAAACAGTAGCCATTTCATTTTATGGCCTGCTTGGTGTGCCCCACAGGCCCCATTGTGTACCTCAGATATGGCTAAGTATGTTTTCGTACTTCCCAAACACTTAAGAAATATTCCCTTTGGAGTTTTCTTCAATAATTCATTTCCCAGCAGTATATAGCTTAAGGCCATGTACTTGATTTTCCTGTCAGTATCTCTGACTGGGTTCTCTAAGTACTCCAAAATTGGTTTTCTCCAATTCGATGGTGATGAATTGCCAACAGCGAAAAATTTGTGTCTCCAAAAATTTTTGATCTCGAAATCTTTAAGGCACTTGTCGTCAAAACCTTCATGGCAGTTGACACTGATGTCGAGGATATCTTTCCCCGTTGCCTCTTGGGTGTTCGTACTAAATGGTGGTGGTTCATCCGACGCCATCTTCTCTCGTACCTCAATCATTTCCTGGAATGTCGACTTCGACATCTTGTATCTAGAAGCGGTCTGGGCTAGATCGATGGCTTCTTGGTTCTCATTTCTTGGCACGTGCGTAATGTCGACGATCTCGAAGTACTCTAATAGTTATGTTGCCATCATGAAATACCTCAGCAATTTTTCTTTAATGCACTTGTACTCTCGCGTAACTTGCTTAATTACCAACTCCGAATTTCCTTTCACCTCTATTTTACTGGGCCCTAATCCTTTCAGGATTCTAAGACCGGTTACCAGGGATTCGTTATTGGAATATTTTTCGTCGATTCTACACTTGAATCTTGTCGAAGTTTCTTGCTGGGATAATATTAACACCCCAATTCCCGTTATATCTTTGTGGCTTGACCCATCAAAATATAACCGCCAAGGGTTTATGTCAACCATGTTTAGTGAAGGTTTGATCATAACATGATCCACTATAAAATCTGCTACGATCTGACCCTTCATAGCTTTCAAAGGTTTATATGTCAAAGAAAACTCTGTTAAAGCTAGTTCCCATTTTCCTATTCAACTATGGACAATAGGTTTAGATAGCATATGTTCAATAACATCATAGTGAGACGAAATATAAATATCAACAAGTTTTATATATTGCTTTAATTTCATGCATGAGAAGTACAGTCATGGGCACAATTTTTCAATCATACTGTTCCTAGTTTCAACATCTATCAACATTCAACTGGGGTAATATATGGGTCTTTCGACGCCACTAATATCCTCTTGGGCTAACATACTCCATATGGTTGTATCCGACGCAGTAATATATAAACTCATGTTTTTACTCCTACAAGGGGGAAACAAAATGGGAGGCTTTATAAGGTATCCCTTGATGGCGTCAAAATCCTCTTGCTGCTCTGTTCCCTAGTGAAAGTCACTTTCCTTCTTGATTCTGAGTAGTGGCGAAAACACCTTTGTCCTGCCACTTAGATTTTATATGAACCTCCTTAAGAAGTTTATCTTCCCTAACAAAGATTGGAGTTGTTTCTTTGTCGACGGAGGCTTGAGATCTAAGATCGCCTTTGTCTTGTTCTGATTGATCTTGATGCCTTGTTTGTGTACCACGAAACCTAAGAAGTCTCATGCATGTACACCAAAAGCACATTTTAATGGATTCATTTTCAATCCATATTTTCTCATTCTATCAAACGAGCATCTAAGGTGATCAAGATGATCTCCTTGTGATGACGATTTTATCACAATGTCGTCAATATATACCTGCATAAAATTTTCAATGAAGTCATGAAATATGGCATTCATAGCTCTTTGATAGGTTGCTCCTGCATTTTTTAGGCCGAACGGCATCACAACCCATTCGTATGTCCCCAAAGCTCCAAGGCATCGAAATACTATCTTGGGGACATCATCTTCGGGTATAAGAATTTGATTGTAGCCAGAATAGCCATCAAGCATGCTCAAATATTCAAAACATACGGCCGAATCGACCAGCATTTCTGCCACAGACATCGAATATTCATCCTTTGGCGTAGCATTATTTAAATCTCTAAAATTTATACAGATTCTAAGAGTTCCATTTTTCTTAATGACAAGCATTATATTAGCTAACCATTTGACGTACCTCGCAGTCCTGATGAAATGAATTTTGAGGAGTCTTTCAATCTCCTGCTTAATCTTCAAGGTGATCTCTAAAGCAAATCATCGGGGGTCTTGTTTCACTTGCCTTTTCCCAGGTTGGATAGGCAGTTGATGCTCCACCACGCTTCGATCTAAACTGGGCATTTCGTTATAATCCCAGGCAAAACAATCTTTGTATTCTGTCAATACTTCAATCAGTTTCGCCTTCATTTTTGACCCAACCTTGGTACTTACGTATATTGGTCTTTTTGTGACCCCATCTCCTAGATCAACTTCTTCAAGGGGGTCTTGTGCTTTCATCTTCTGCAACTCATTTGATGGGTTCTTCTTGAACCCCAAAGGCTCATTGTCATAGATGCAATCAAGCCTTTGTCTTTTTGAAGCTATTATTTGATTGTGCCGACCATCTTCCACTTATTTGGCCTCACAGGCTAGGTCTTGAAGCCTCTCCTTTTCTAGAGTCGACTTTCTCTTATTTTCAACTAGATAGGCCGAATCCGAGCCAAACTTTCTGACTCAGCAGTCATCTTCATCGACTGCAGGCCACCCCGTAGGTGGAATCACCATTTCTGGCTCCGGCTCTTCCTCATCATCCCATATAAATCCATGATCGGGATCTAGGTTCAACACACGGCCAATGTTGACTAAAGTATAGGAACCTGATTCGTCATCACATGGCGCGATGTTCGCCAAATGTTGGTCAAAGGATCTCTTCAAGCCCTTAGCATTATCGATTCGGTAATAAGTTTGACCGGCCTCAATGTTCTCCATGATGTCGTCTTTACGCTAAATTATAAGTCTCTGATGAACCGTTGAAGGTACCGCCCCTATCCCATGGATCCATTCTTGACCCAGGAGTATATTGAAGTTAGCTTTGGAATTTATTACCATGAACAGTTCGAGCGTGTTATTGTGCCCACAGCTAGATCGACATGGACAAGACCCATTATATTGCTGGTTTTAGCTTCGTAGTTTGATAGAACCATGTTGTGTTGTCGGAGATCATCGTCACATTTCCCCATTTTCTTAAATAGAGTATAAGTTATTAGATTGACGGTCGCGCCCCCATCAATAAATACCTTGTTTATTGCCACTCCATCAGCCTTCGCCCTTATGAATAAAGGCTTCAAATGATACATCATCCCTGGGCTGGGTCTTTCGAACGTAGCCTTATTTTCCTCAACTATACTGTTATTCATGACGTAGTAGCATATTGGTTTCCCTCCAACCATTTCATCAGGCATAAAGTCTTCCTCCGTTTTGGAGACTTCAGATACCATGTCGTATTCAGCCAGCAATACTGATACAATATTGTAGTTTACAACAAAGTCATCACCATAGATGTCATATTGGTTTAGTCGTACATGTCTTCTTCGAACTCCTCGTCGGACAGGGGGGAGTATCCTGGCTCTCCTTCCTCTAGATGAGGTGAGTACTCAGGTTCTTCCTCCTTTAATTTACCCACGTCCCCTGACTGTTTTTTAACTTCAGACAAACACTTCATACTTTGGGAAGTTACTATTGCTTTCTTCCCCATCGGGTCGACAGTCATGGCCATTGTTTGATTAACCACCATTTTTCATTGTCCTACCCCCACTGCCTTTGGGATTTACCTCTTTTGTCCAGAGGTTTCAACGGGTTTCAAATGTGGAATGGTAACACCTCCATTGTGTTCTAGTCATTGGGTTCTTCCCTTTGTAGTTGGGAGAAACCACATAGCCCCTTGTCTCGACCTTCTTCTCCGGAGATGATGTTTCCTTTTCCAACACTCTCCACTTTGGTTTCTTGTCCTCTTTCTGGCTTACTTGCTCTACCCACTTCTCATGTGGAACATCCGTTGGCGGAATGAAAGTCTTTGGTCGGGGATGTTGAAATTTCCTCATATATTCTTCATTCTATCGTGGTGCCCCACTTTTGTCGAACACAAATCATGGGACGATAGGTTTCTCCTCTTCAAATGCCTTGTTACTAGACTCTAATCTTTCAGCGGTCTTCGTGTCGAACATCACGCTGCACTTAGGACATAACAACGCTCTAGACCCACTGACCCTACACTTCTCTTGGAAGTCTGATAAGCTTTCGCCTGGTTGGGGATAGGCTGACTCCAATCCATATTCGGCCTTGTTGTCGAAACCATCAATAGTTTCAACCATCAGAACTTCAAAAGACTCAACTAAGGACACCACATCGGAAGACTCTACGAGACCATCAATAGTTTCGACCATCATACATTCGAGAGGCTCCGAATATAAAGCTTCTTCCACCTTCAAAGGGTTGGAGTCCACCTGCATCTTTGGCCTTTCGCCAAATTGAATCCTTCCTTCTTTCAAAGTTTTTTGCACCAAATCCCTGAAAAGAACACATTGATGAGTTTTGTGACCAAGAAAATTATGAAACTTACATAATCCCTTATTCTTCTTATGCTCTAGAGGGGGTCCTTTAAACCTTGAGGGGCGGTGATTTGACCATCTTTAACTAATAGATCAAAGATTGTGTCGCACTTAGACACGTCGAACGTGTAAGTTTTAGCCACATAGTTATCTGGTTTTTCAGCTTCGGTGGGGTTTTTCCCATTCGAGGGCTTTAAAACTTTACATATGTATGGAGGTCCAGGCTTAAGTTCCGCCACGTTGACCTCGCTTCTGTCGATCAACTCTTCGTTGTTGGAAGAGCATCCTTCGACTGCGATATATGATTCTTTTTCTTTCTTATGATATCGACCAGATTTGGTCTTCTTAGCTTTCAGGTGTTTGATGCGTCGAACTCTGTCAGCCAATTGCGTCATATCTCTGAGATACTGAGTATCCAATTTTTTCCTTATAGAATAATCTAAACCCCTGCTGTTATCCCAACTAACTCATGCTCAGGGACTTGAGTAAAGCATCGCACTTTCAATAGTCTAAACCTGTTTAAGTACTGATCAACCGACTCAACAGTCTTTCATTTGACGCTGGCTAGTTCTTTTAGGCTAATCTTCAACTGCCCCATGTAAAATTATTCATGGAATAATCTCTCCAATTGTGTCCACACTTTGTGGAGGTAACATTGTGAACCATGTGAACACGTTTTTTGTAAGAGAACTTGGGAAGTATTTTAACTTAAAATCCTCATTATTCGCTATGTCACCAGCCTCGATTTGATACCTGTAAATGTGTTTGACGATGGACTCCTTAGTATCTCTGGTGAACTTGGTGATTTTTGGGACTTTCCACCCCCTAGGCAATTCTGTCTGTAAGACAAAGTCTGGCAAAGGTGAAGAGTATGTCGGCCTTTGTAGGCCTGGGCTTATTCTAACTTGCATTGTGATTCGTTCGATGATAGCCTCTAGGTTTTGTTCCTCAGCGGATGCCTCATGTCGAATTTGCCTGACCACATGGTCGGGGTCCTGTTTTCTGTTGACCAAAACCACGGGAGGCCTTCGAGCCACCCTAGGAATCTGTTCGAACTCCTGATATTCTTGTTTGACCGTGTCGTCTGTCATTTCCTCTTGTAGGACTGGGGTTTCTGGTCGAGGGGGAGGCGTGGGATTCTGACGAATTGGCGCCCTAGGAGCCCTTAAAAAGCCTCTTATTCTTGTCATTTGAGTTGTCAGTTACTGTTAACTCTGTGTCGGATCTTGGATCAAAGGCCTCAGTATGGTTCTCATTTGTTGAGTTAGCATATGGACCATTTCATGATTTCTTTCGTGCATCTGTTGTCTCATGGCGGCGACAGAACTCGACGTGAAAGTTGGGACTGACTAAGACGACAATCCAAAACCTGGGGGTCGACCAAATTGGGTTACCAAAGGTTCTAACCCCTGGTAATGTGGGAATGGCGATGATGATGCTTCGCCAAAATTCAAACCGAGATTATGCATACTTGTCATAAACTCAGTCGGCATTTCCAACGTCTTGTGCATGTGTTGGTTCGTCAACAATCTCTAGCCTTCCTATAAGAGGGTTACTTGCAGGACAGGCTACAAAGTCCTGGACTTAGTGTTTGGGTGTATGATATTTTGGTAAGCAATGTTCTTGAAAGGTTTAAAAGGTGTAGACGCAACTCTTGATGATTTAGAAATGTAGTAAAAATAAGGTAAAAGTGAAACGTATAAACGATAAAGCAAAAAAGACAAAAGGTAAACCTCGTAAGATTAAATAACTTTTAATAATAAAATGGAGGCAGAATACATTTTTGTGAGGAGATTGACTCTTTTCTCGTAAACGCTTTGATACTTCAAGCTTTACCCCTACTGTAAATGTTCAAAATTACACCTCTAGAATTTCACCTAACATTGGCTTAAATACTAGCTGAAAATAACCGTCTGGAGGTTACAAAACCTTCTTATGATGCCACACGTCGGTCCACTTTTCCCATCTTGGCAAATAACTACCCACGATCTCTTTGAATGCCCATGTTTTCCTTCACCGCTCAAAACCTTCAACTTCGACCGAGGCTTATAGGTTTCGACCTACGGACTCGTTCATCATCCTGTCGAGGAGGCTCTGACAGGTCCCTTAGTCGAAATTGGCCCTCTCCCTTAGCCGAAATTGGTCAGCTAACAAATTTCCCCCTGAAAAGGTTGGCTTCGACATGAGCGAGTCGATCGAGAAGCTAGCCTTTTGACGCTCCATATTTCGGCTAGTTGTCTTATCCTTACTTATGACTTCATATGTGATGATGACTTTTTTTCGGCCGGGAGATTTCCAAGACACTCTACCATCATTAGCAGATATCCCTAGGTCATGGGATCTCAACCAAAACCCACTAACTCTTCTGATTGCTTCCTAGACAGCCACTTGTCAGTCACCTATTGCTCGACTGTTCACTTCACTAGCCTATAAATAGTCTCTTATCCTTCTTCACACACTCTTCTGTTTCCATACTTACGTATTTTCTTGCTCAAACTTCATACGCATTTCTGGATTGCAATTTCTCACACAGCATCTCACAAACTCCAAACCTTTGCTTTATTTCACAATGGCTTCCCCCTCTCATGCAAAAGAAACTGTTTCCTATGGTACTGATCACAATCCCATCGCCTTCAAGCTTACTGCTAAAGAGGGTATGAATCGCATTCCTCAACCCACATCATCTAATAAAGTTATTATCAAGATTGGCAAAACCAGATGGTGATACCTTTAGTGGTTGACAAAAAGTTATTGTCTTTCCATGGACCCCTTGCTGACAAAAAATCTTCTCTAAAGACCGTTGAACCCTTTTTTTCTGGGTATAAACCTATTATGCCTCCTACTTTCGACAGATCTGTCGTGCTCGACGTCAGATTCATGGAGGCGAAAGCCAGGGTTTTTCGATCCGTGCCCACTCTTAGAAACAAGGAATACTTGGTGTGGCTTAACAAGGTTCAACGAAAGTGTCAATGCCAATGGCGGAGTGCAGGGATTTTCGACCTCATCTAAGTATCAAGGTACCACCACCGTGGCAATCCTTTCATGTTGTTGGCGTCCTTATACTTCTGGGAAGGCTCGACTAACACCTTTCAACTTCCTTCTGGGATGTTGACACCCACTCTCTTCGACGTGGCAGCGATCACCGGCCTTTCGTCCCTGGGGGAAACCTTTGATCCAACCCTTTCGACGGAGAATACTTTCATGTTTGGTCGGGCCAGCCTTCTGAACTATATCGAAGATCACCACAACAAGGACTCTGTCAAAGTGTCTGACGAAGAGCACATAGCCTTCCTCACCTTGTGGCTCTCATACTACGTCTTTTGTCCTGGATCCCTGCAGATAGCCAAAAGTTATATTGCTCTGGCGATCCAGATCCATGAGGGTCGACAAGTATCGTTAAGCAAATTACTATTGGCTTCTTTGTATCAGGCCCTAGGGTTGGCAACCTTGAAACTGAAGCTCCTTTCCAACACACCTATGGCCCTGAACCATTCGGATCCTTTGTGGCTCTTGCAACATTGGTTAAACGTTACCTTTGAGTATCAACTGGGATACACAATGTTGGAGCGTCTTATGCGACTGAACGAAGATCGACCGATCGAAGGGGCCAGGTTGGCTTTGACAACTGTAGCTGGTTTTTCGTTACCTTTAGGCTTATTGACTAAACCAAAAGTAAACATACAATTCGAGTCGCCGCCGCACTTTTATTTGTCCCAAGGAAAGGCTAAAAAGCAAACAAAAGCCAAGTAAGAAGTTTTATCAAATCAAAAACTAATAAAATGTCAGAGATCTGGGTAAGGGGGTTGGTTATGAAATGGGAAGGTTTTATGCACCCAAAGCATCCTTAGTACTCTAAGGGAACCTCTTTTTGCAAATATGTGTTGTAGGTTGGTATTTGTGAAAATATGTGCAAAAGATTGGGGGGATGAGAGAAGAATAGATTATATTTACAAATTTTGTTGTTTGAATGGATGAACCCATTACCTACGTACCATCACAAAGGTAGGATCAAAACCTCGTAGTTCGGGGTAAAAATCTTAAAAGATTGGTGAATTGATTTGACCAAAAGCCTTAAGGTCTTTTGTTATCAAAGGGAGAAAACTCAACCTAAACCAGCAATCCACCATGTGAGGAAAGCTTCAACATACTAGTGAGGGGTTAACCCTATAATAAGTATGGAAGACTTATAATCCAATCACTAAGGATAAGGTGAGATTTACATCAACCACTATGATAACTCAAACCTATGACTAATGTTTATGAAAAGGTTTTAACAAAGTGGCCATTGGAACCACAAAATCAACTTGAAGTGAGTTATATTTACAAGTTAGATTTACTTAAAAAAATGAAGTCAAAGTAGGATTTAAGATATATTCACAATGAGTATTTAGGAAAAGATTTTGAAAAGTCAAAGGCATAAGGCCTAGGTTTCTAATTTGAAAATAATGTCAAAGTTTGAAAGAAGAGAGTTTGGCTTGGGTTAGAGTAGAGAAGAAGAGAAGGGCTAGTCCTAAACCAAATAAAGATAAGAGAGAGGATAAAACCCTTGGAGTTCCTTTTCTTGAAATCATAGAGATGACTCAAGATGCTCTTTTCCTTTGGACTTAGCACACAAACAAGCAATCACACAATATTAGATTCAAGCTCCTAGGATCTCCATTTGGCTTGTCTCTCTTAACTTGGATACTTATGACAATGGTCCTCTTTACTATCTCAAGATGGAATCCCTATCACACAAGAGCAAACATCAAAAAGTTCATAACACAATAAGAGGAATGGACAAAGAATGAGTTTTGGAAAGGAATTCCTTTGAAGTCAACTTTGAAATTTAGCATTCTAAAGGCATGAGGCCTAGTTGCTCTTCCACAAATTTAGCATTCTAAAGGCATGAGGCCTAGTTTCTCTTGAACTCCTTTAAGCATGGGTATATCCTAATTCTAGGTCCTTTCTCCTTTTTGCATTTGGTTCACACAAACAAACACAAAACCAACATAAGACAACAATATATTTATATACAATAATGAGCTCAAATGAGCAAAAGGAAAATGACATAAACATAAAATATGTGCTCAAGTGAGCAAAATGAAAATCAATATGAATAAATGAGCAAGAAATAAATGGCATTAAAGTAAAGGGCAAAAAATTAAATGCTCAAATTAAAGTTAGTAATTAGTATGGTTATGTTAGTTTGTCATAAGACAATGTAGCGCTATGTTAAGCAATCGTAAGTGGATTAATGTAGTAGTCACACCTATCTGAGGTCGGTCAATAAAATTATAGGCAAATAAACACAAGTTAGAGATCATGACTAGTAAGCCAAGCTCCTAAAACTTGCCATGCCAAAACAAAAGGGGAAGGGCCTTGAATGGACTTTAGGTTTTTTGCTTGACCAAGAAGCAACCTATCTTGGATATAAAGCAACTCACTTGATCTTGGATCAAGTTGAGTTTGGTTTGGATCAAAGAAGGTTAAACATCTCATTTGTCAAGACCAACCATAAGACATTAACTCATTGGCCAAATATAAAAAGAAAATGGGAAAAAGATGAAATGGATGGAAAGAGAAATAAAGTATCAAACACAAATGATCAAATGTGAATCAAATCATCATCAATCAATGCTAAATAGAAGAGAAATGAAGATCTCAAGTCAAAAAGTCAAACATATTTTTTTTGGTAATTTTGGAATTAAAAATAAATGCAAAATAAAATGGACAAAATATGGTCAAACCTCAAATTTAATTCAAATCAACTTCAAAAAGTCCAATTAAATTCTCATAGGTCTAACATGGCCAAACGAACTTTGACAAATTTTCTCAACAATTTTTGAAATCAGAAACTATTTAAAAATAATTAAAAACAATATGAAATAAAATCTCAAATAAATCTCAAATCAATTAAGAAATTGATGTGACTATTTTTCATTGACTTATCATGATCCATAGGTGTTAGGAAAATATTTTGGGATTTTTCAAATATCAAAAAGTATTTAAAAATGAATTAAAACTATTAAAAACCAAATAGTTCACAAAAAATATTAAATGAAGTCACAAAAATAATTAATAATCAAAATATGAAACTAGATTTTTCAAGAAAATTTTTGGCATTGGTCTCATATTTTTGTGACTTCAAATAAAATATTTATGAATTTTTGAAAATAAAAGGAATTAAATGAAATTAAAACAAAAATAAGAAAATCAGGAAAATCCAGCGTCCTCAGATGGTTTCATTAATTGACGTCGCAATGATCCTAGGGCCCAGAGGCGCGGATACACGAAACACCTTGGTCAAACGCGCTACACTTTGCATTTAAATGAGTCAACATAATGAAAGGTCATGATTAAAACGTTTCAGCAAGATCTAATGGCCTTGAAGCTACCACGTGGGGATGGTGGTGGAAACCACCATCTTCTCCGGCTATCTAACTAGATCCGGCCACCACGCGCAGGGAAACAAACTTTAATGAAAATGAAAAATGAAGGTATCAAAATGGAGTTGAGGTGATGTACATCACCCCTATAACCATGGATCATCCTCACAGTTCCTATTTAGAGAGAAACATGAGCTTGAAGATCATGGTACATGAACTGAAATGACACGATTTGCAAAATTAAGACCACCACTGTCCTGCCTCATGTGAGAGGACTTCAGAAAACCACACAAACCAAAGAGATTCACATTATATTGCAAGATCTAGATCAAGAAAGTTTGGTGATATACCTCTGAAATGGAGCTTCAAACAGCACGAATTCTCCAAGCTCTTGATCCAATTTTGCTCTGGAAGTGTGATGGTGATGCAAAGTTAAGGAATTGAGCTTTGAAAATCAACTAACGATGTTGAAATTCAAGCTTGAAAAAGAGAATAAAAACTGAAAATTCCTTTAGTGAGGGTTTGGTTTTCAATTCAGCAGCACTTCAGATCTCCACTTCGTTACCATTTGAATGAGAATGAGTTCTATTTATAACTGAAATGTGATGCAAGGCAATGCTTGGCTCGTGTGCATGAAGTTTGAATTCCTCTTGCATGGGCCTGTACAGGCGCATGTAAGGCCCAAGAATGAATGCAAATCCATGTTGAGATCAAATGTAAGTGAATTGGACGTGCACAAGCTTGCGCACCAAGTTACAAAGTAAAATGTAAAAATGATCATAAACAGAAGCTCTTCGAAACTCACTTATGGAAAGTCCAAAAAATTAATATGAGTAATGGTTGGAAAGCCCTTGAAATAAGGAACAAAAGTCATGTTGGACAAAAATTCATTTGGAGTTTGGAAATTTATGAAAACTGACTGTGAAGGTTTGGGTACAAAACATGTCTAGGTTCCCTTTGAAAATTTTTACCAAAAGCAAATTCAAGCCCTTATGTTTCAATGATTCAAGCCTCAAATGGAAACACCTCCAACATAAACGTTGTAGATATTTTCAATATGATAAATTTAGACTTAAATTTTGCATCATTTGGATTTTCTATGATGAAGTTATGGGCACTTGAAGTTGGACATTTTTCAAATTCAATGACTTAGGTCCAAAGTGACCTATAATGTTTTGCATTATCACATGTATTTATTTTAGGATTATGAAACTTTTTCCAACATAAGATTTGAATTAGACGTCTTAAATTTTCCAATGAGTTTGGTCTCACCTCGAAATAATAAAAAATAAAGAAGTTAGGTCCTTGGGAAGTTGACCCAAAATTAGGGTTTCAGTCAAAATGGCCTATAATGTTTTGAAATGAATGACGACCTTCCAAGTTTCAAATGGGTTTTTGATGAACATGAAAGTTTTTAATATGGTTCATAAGAACATGTTTTCTCTTAGGGTCATCTTCATTTGACAAACACATCACAAGTTGTGTCCCAGTGATCCTCAGTTTTGTCAGATGACTTGACTGGTCAACTTCTCAAGGCCAAACTTCAAATCTTGATGAATGAATGATTGAGGGGCCGAAAATAGGCTCATATATGCATAAAATAATGAATGAAAGAACTTCCCTTGATTAAATTTGATCATAGGTTGAGGTTGCTTCATGAGCAAGGCACAGTCAATGCACAATTGAATTAGGGTTTCCTTGGGAAACAATCCTCAAGCCCTTTGGGTTGTCTTGATCAAATTGGAAAATTGAGACACTTGGGAGACATATATGATGATTAGGAACTTTGTGGACCATTGTCATGCTTGTTCTCATCTTCATCTAGCCACTTCATTGAGCTTAGGAGCCTCCTAGGAGCATTGGAGCACATGACCACTTTAGCTTCAAAACAAAAAGAGTTAGTGACATATTTTTGTGCTTTTGGTTAGTAATCAAAATAAGAAAAGTAATAATATACAATACAAGCATGCTTAGTGATCTCAAAACCACTCACACAAGTCCCACCCCTAGGGTTAAGGAGCCACACATATTATGATCCTTGAGGCAATGCATTGAGCAAATGATATGATGTCATGAGGGATCTTAGGGTCAAAACTAAAGTCTTACAACAACTTGTCAAGAGACTCCAAACACCAGTATCTTCATGAAATATTTGAATTTGTTCATCGAAGCGGACAAATTCGCTCCTGGCATGTCGCCATTTGCTGATAGAAACTTCGGCCCCAAATGGTTCAAAGATCCTTTTCCCGGTAGCTCCCCACAAACTGCGGCTCATGCGAATGCGATATGGAGGGCATTTGTGGCTCCTACCTTGCTGTCATACAGGATTGAACCAAGGTCTAAGGGGTTCGATTTCATGAGTTACCAACCGAACCTTGTGGTTCATCAATTTGGCCTAAGCCAGATGGTCCTAGGGGTGTTCGCGGTGCGGTTTGGGCGGTTTTGGCAATAAAAATCATCCGAACCGCAAGAGAAAAGGCATGCGGTTTGGTTTGGTTCGGTTGGCTTTTAGAAATAAAACCAAACCAAACCAAACCAAACCAATGCGGTTTGGGTTGGTTCGGTTGGTTCGTTTTTTTATAATATTTTTATTGTGTCATACAGACACCTATAGAGAACAACATAACTTTGTATTTAGTCATTCATACATGACTAAATAACATCAAAACTCATCATATTTAGACAAAAATGTTTCATTCAATATACAAAAAATTAGATTAGACAAAAGTGGAATAAAAAACATATATAAATAGTAGCATAAAATAATATCAAAGACATTATAATAAAACATAAAGAACATATGAGATGAGAGATTAGAGAAGATGAAAAAAAGAAAATAAGAGATGCGAGATTGAGAAGAAAGGTGCGATAAAAATATAATTAAAAAAGAAAATAGTAACATAAAAGATGAAAAATAAAGAACATAAGAGATGACTTATTAGAGTAGAACAGGCGAAACCTACATGGAAAAGAAGACGAGAAGAATGTGTGATACTACTATGAGAGATTTAAGAAGATTGAAATTGAAACCCTAAACGTGAGTAAGAGAAAATCGTTTGTAATTGTAAGGTTAAGGCATACTAGGTTTGATGTGGGATAAGTAAAATTTGGGTTGTAACATAATGCGGTTTGGTTTGGTTTAGTTCGGTTTTCAAAATACAAACCGCAAACCAAACCAAACCGTGCGGTTTTATTAAAAAATGACCCAAACGAATCCGAACCAAATGCGGTTTTTTGCGGTTTCGGTTTGGTTTGGTTTGGTTTGGTTTGCGGTTTTCTGTTGGGTTGGGTTGGTTTTGAACACCCCTAGATGGTCCTAAAGCCTCTGGTATCTCATGATACCGACATTGTCTGGTTCGGTCGAACATTAACAGCCGATGATCACAAGGTTTGCCTTTGTTTCTTTAGATCCACTAACCGTTACGAACTTCCAATTTTTAGGTTCCAACAATCTTTTCTAACAACCACCGATTTTGATGAATGGTGGAACTTCTACTACAGTCATGCTTTCCCCAGCAACCAGTTTCTTCAAAACATGGTCGACACACTTTCCACTCTCGCTGGCAATATATCGCCTCTGCCTCCATCCGTTAATGCTCCCGACCCAAAAATCCAAAAGCCTCAAGTCGACAAAGCCCCTAAAAAGGTACATGTTATCTGATTTAGTTTCTTCTTGTCTTGGTGTTGTACCAAACTAATGGTTCTTTCTATCAGGGTCGAGAGAGGACCGCCCCCTCTGCTAAATCGACTCTGGAGAAGCCTCCAAAGAAGCAACGGGTGCCTTCAACTCCACCTCCGCAGGTATGACCTCTTCATCTTTTGAATAAGTTTTTTACTAAGACTTCTTTATCACCTCTTCACCCGTCTCAACATTCAGATACCCGAAGAAATGCTTGTGGCGGAGGATGAGGACTCAGATGGGAGTGTGCACTCACACATTTTATCTCCATCAAAAGCACCTCACAGAACTCCACCTACCCTTATGCAAAGAAAGAAGGCTAAAGCCTAGAAGACTCCGACAAAGGTGGCTCCTAGGGTTTCCCCGGAAGTCCAAGAAAACTTCAAAGAGGTTTCTAATCCACGGGATTCAGAAAGGACTCCCACTAATTCGCCTCCTGTGGATCTTCGGGTATTTGCACACACTCTTCCCTATTATCTATGGGTTTCTCCTTGCCACGTGATCTAACACTTATATCTTTCAGGGACCAATGGGCTCCCCGATTGAGGTCGAAGTCGAAGTCATAGATTCGACCGAACATCCTCCCGCTGACGCTGTCTTAAGCCCCTAACAACAAGCTGAGTTTCAAAACGAATCCCCAGTGACCTCTCAAAATCCAGCCTCTCCACCACCTCTTGATGCAAACGTGGCTGACGAAAATGCATCGACCGACATTCCGACCCCAAATGACATAAGGATAATCAAACAAAGGGATCATGTAGAGGCCTTAAGAAAATTGCAACAAATCCGTCGTTTGTCGACTGGCACACCACCTCCATCTACTATCGTCGGTGCTTCCTTAGAGCTTCATGTCGAGGTTGTCTTCATCCTTTAGTAGCTGAAGGCGTCACTCTTCAATGATGAATTTCTAGTCGTTCTTGGAAAAGATGGGGAGGTTGCTCGTGATGTTTTCAAATTTATCGACTATCTTGCCCTCCGTGACCTCCCTGCCTCAATGGTGAAGTACTTTGTCGAATTTGAGGCTTTCTTTACTCAATTCGTCAAGGACCTGAGCCTCCGACAAAATGTTGATCTTCAGATAAAAACAAAACTCAATGAGGTGAAGATCGAATGGGACTCCAGTGAGAGTTGTGAACGGGAACTCGATGAATTCGAACACAAGAAGGAAAAGCGTCTTTGTCAGCAGGAAGCCTTCGATCAGAAAATCTTTGACTACCAAGCTCAGATCGCTGAACTCCATAAAAATATTGTTGAGGTGGAAGCGCATAAGGCTTTTTTGGAGACAGTTGGGGGAATTCCTGAGCAGGAGGTGATCGACAGTGAGGTCTTGAGGGGAATATCTCATGGAGAAAGAGCCCTCAAGATCGAGGTTGACATCAAGTACTTACGCGGGAAAGAGTTCACTCTGGATAATAGGATTATACATGACATGACCTCATTTGAGGAT
This sequence comes from Lathyrus oleraceus, assembly GCF_024323335.1. Taxonomy (NCBI): domain Eukaryota; kingdom Viridiplantae; phylum Streptophyta; class Magnoliopsida; order Fabales; family Fabaceae; genus Lathyrus; species Lathyrus oleraceus. Next base: position 208,036,017 of record NC_066583.1, read on the forward strand.
TTTAAATCTAGGTTCCCCATTTGAATCTTTCTTTATTTCTATTGTAGGTTTGTCGACCATATTTGTAATGCCCTTTTGGGACAATTTTTAAAGAATCAATGAACCTTATGTTTGGATCTGGATCTCTTGTAGCATAGGTTTATATTTCTTTAAGTATTTTCCATTTACCCTTAAGTCCCTTTGCTCCCCCACCAAGTTCTTTGATCTCATATGCATTGTTTGTGTATGTTCGAGTTACTTGAAATGGTCCTTCCCACTTCGGCGACCATTTACCTAGAGTTTGATCTCGACGATCCATAGGCAAGATTACTTTCCAAACATACTCATTATTAGCAAAGATTTTTCCCCTTACCTTTCTATTGTATACCTTGGCCACGCGTTCCTTCTGTCGGATCAGCACTTCGGCTGCGCCCAATCTTTCTTCGTCCAACTCAGCCAATTCGCCGAACATCATGTTCCAATACTGTTCTGACAGAAGGTCATTCTGATGTTGTACTTTGACGGACTGTAAGCATATCTCTACCGGCAATATGGCATCATGACCAAATGTTAGTCAAAAAGGCGTCGAGTTTATCGCCTCTTTAGGGGATGTTCGACGGGCCCATAGAATTTGGTCCAAAGTCTTATGTCAATTCTTTGGTTTTTTTTGGAAACATGTTTCTTAATCAAACTTATTATTACTTTGTTGGCCGCTTCTACTTGGCCATTTGCTTGTGTGTAGTAAGGTGTATAGGTAACCAACCTGAAACGTATCTCACCAACGAACTCCTGCATCTTTTGTCCTACAAACATTAATCCTTGATCCGTGGTAATGGTCTCTGGGATGCCAAACCTATACAAAATATTTTTTTGGATGAATTCAATCACCGTGTCTTGATCCACCTTTACCAGAGGGACGACCTCGACCCACTTGATGAAGTAATCTATCCCTAATAGGATAAACCTTTGTTGCTTTGACGAGGCTGGTCGAATTTCTCCAATGATGTCTAATGCCCACCCCTTAAAAGGCCATGGTTTGATGATAGCATACAACTCACTTGTCGGCATATGTTGAATACCCGCGTGTCTTTGACATTCTTGGCATCCCTTGGTAAACTTGATGCGATCTTTCAACATACTGGGCCAGTAAACCCCTTGTCAAAATAGCAACCACTTCATCTTATGGCCTACCTGGTGGGCGCCACAGGCTCCATTGTGTACTTCGTATATCGCTAAATACGCTTCGGTATCTCCCAGGCATTTGAGTAGTAACCCTTCTGGTGTCTTCTTCAACAATTCGTTTTCTGACCACAAGTAGCTCAAAGCCCTGTATTTAGTTTTCCTGTTAGTACCTCCGACTGGATTCTCCAAATATTCAATAATTGGCTTCCTCTAGTTTGTTGGCGATGAACGGTTAATAGCAAAAACTCCATGTTCCCAGGCCTCCTCGACTCCACTGGTTTCCTGACACTCTTCATCACGACTGACATTTTTGTCAAGGATATCTTATATCGGTGGTGTACTAGACACCATTTTTTCTCGAACGTCGATCATATCTTGTAACTTTGACCTAGACATCTTATACCCTGAAGCGATTTGAGCCAGCTCGTTGGCTTCTTGGTTTTCGTTTCTGGGTACATGTCTTATGTCAGTAACTTCAAAATGTTCTAGTAGTCGTGTTGCAGTCACAAAATATTTCAACAAACTCCCTTTGATGCACTTATATTCGCGTGTGATTTGCTTTACTATCAGCTCTGAGTCTCCCCCTTACTTCAATTCGACTAGCTCCTATCCCTTTCAAAAGCTGAAAACCAACTATTAAGGCCTCGTATTCGGCTTTGTTATTGGAACAGTTTTCACTTATCTTGTACTTAAACTTCGTCGGACCCACCTGAGGGTATAATATCAATACCCCGACTCCCATTCTGTCTTTGTGACTCGATCCGTCGAAATACAGACGCCATGGTGTGGTGTCGACCATATTCAGGGATGATTCAACAATGGCATGATCCACTACAAAATCCTCCACGGTCTGGCCTTTCATGGCCTTTAAAGGTTTGAAAGTTAGAGAGAACTGTGTTAACGCCAGTGACCATTTCCCAATTCTACTATACAAAATAGGTTTAGACAACATATGTTTAATAATATTGTAATGAGACGAAACATAAACATCAACTGGTTTAATATATTGCTTTAATTTCATACAGGCGAAGTACAAACATAAACATAGTTTTCTATGAGACTGTACCTAGTTTCAGCATCTACCAACATTCTACTGAGGTAATATATGGGCCTTTCGACACCATTACAATCCTCTTGGGCCAACATGCTCCCCATAGTCGTATCAGATGTAGCAATATATAAACTCATACTTTTATTTCTACTAGGAGGTAACAGGATCGGAGGCTCGGTAAGGTACCTCTTGATCGCGTCGAAAGCCTCTTGTTGTTCAGGGGCCCAATGAAAATGACTTTCCTTCTTAATTTTAAGTAACGGTGAAAATAACTTCGTTTTACCACTTAGATTCGAAATGAATCTTCTTAAGAAGTTTATTTTCCCCAAAAAAGACTGGAGTTGTTTCTTTGTAGATGGGCTTTTGAGGTCTAAGATCGCCTTCGTCTTGTTCTGATTGATCTCGATACCTCGTTTGTGTACCATAAATCCCAGGAAGTCACCTGCGTGCACCCCGAAAGCACACTTCAATAGATTCATTTTCAATCCATATTTCTCCATTCAATCAAACGAGCGTCGAAGGCGATCCGGGTTCCCCTCCTAAGATGATGACTTTACCATGATGTCATTGATATAAACATGCATGAACTTCTCAATGAAGTCATGAAAGATGGCATTCATGGCCCTTTAGTAAGTTGGTCCTGCATTTTTTAAACCAAACGGCATGACGGCCCACTCATATGTCCCCAGTGCACCAGGGCATCGAAACGTTGTCCTACGGACTGTAAGACCCCAATTTTGACCCTAAGATCCCTCATGTAATTTCATCATAAGCATTAGCATTGGGATCATACCTTGGCATCCTCCTTACCCCTATTTCATTGGGGTTTTTTTTGGAGAGATCACCAAACACCATGTGATTGTATCATACTTGTATATTAACATTTTACTAACCAAAATACCAAAAACATGTCTTTGTATTTGCCTAACTCTTTGTAGGTATGGCATGATCTCCATTGATCTATCAAGTTCATATCTAGGGTTTGAGACCCTCATGACAAAGAGCAGAACCATGAATTGATCCAAGAATGATTATAAGCATCATATATAAGTCCCAATGATTCCTACATGTCATATTGATCAAGTTTTCGTCAAGAGTTTGAAGGTGATTTGCCTTGGAACCCTAGTTTGACTGGGTATCTTGAGTAACTTCTCCAACAAGCTATCTCACCAATTGATCAAATTTCTCAAGAGACACTTCAAAATTCATCATCTTATGCATATATGATCTACCATGAGCCAAGAAAGTCAAAATAATTGAAGGTTAGCAAGTTGGTTGGTGGTGGTTGGCCAGATGAATTCATCTGATCAAAACTGGGTCCCCCTAGACCCTATCTCCTAACATTTTCACCATATGAAAATTATTTCAAGATAAACGTTACTCTAAATGACATTCCAAACAACTTTCATGTTGAGACCTAGAACTAGTTTTGCTTGGAAAATCATTTTCTATGTTGAAACATTATAGGTCATTTTGTCTAAACCCTAATTTGAAAGTCAACTTCCCAAGGCCATAACTTGCTCAATTTTTATGAGATGAAGGATTACCAAGTTGAAAAATCAAATTCAAGATGTCTACTTTAACTTTGATGTTTGGAGTAAAAGCAAATTCAACTTTTATTAGCATGTGATATGAGGTTACATTATAGGTCATTTGTGAGCTATACCATTGAACAAGTGATTTTTCAAAACTTCAAAAATGCATAACTCTATCATTATAGATCCAAATTACATGAAATTGGTAACCATTTTGAAGGTCTTTGAAATATCTACAACTTTTATGAAGACACTTTTCTCATTTGAAGCTCACATAAAAAGTTAAGCAAGGTGGAATATTGAGATATATGGCTTGACACTTAGGAAAAATTTCAACATGTTGAAATTTCCAAACTTCCACATCAAAATTCTCCATGATACAAGCTTCAAATGAAAAAGTGTTGAACACCAAAGTTGTTCCCTTTGATCTAACCTTTCAAAATAGGTTAATTTCATCCATTTTTGACAAGATTTTCTAGGGATGCCCATGGCTTGAACATTGCATCACCATTTGGCAAAGATCAAACTTCAAGCTTCCATGTACAATTTCCTAGCACTCCAATTTGATTTCAGACTTGTTCACACTCAATTATGGATCAAATGGAATGATCTTATTGGCCTGTACACGCCCATGCACACATGCATCACTCATTGCCAATTTTGGAAACTCAATTGTAAGGTGCAAATATCATGTGATTCAGCTATAAATAGAGCATAATATGCTCAGAATTAAGGACTCCTTCGCGCCAGCTTTGATCCCAAACACCAAACCCTTTCATTTGAGAGGATAATCCTGATAAATTCCTTTGGAAATTTAGTTTGAATCTCACTGTTTTGAGATTCAAAACTCCAGGGACCCAAGAGCTTTTGTGGATTCTAATCTACTTTTGCAAGCATCCTGGGCAAGATCAAGCACGAGCCAAAGCAAGAACAAGTGAATCCAAACCTGCATTGAAGGTATTTTCCAGAAAATTTCATCTCTTCGATTCTCTCTCAATTCCATTCAATTCTCTTGGATCTTTGGTTGTCTGAAGTCCTACCAATGTAGGCAAGAAGATTGAGTTGCTTAGAGGTTAAATCGAAGTAACTCAGTTGACACACCTCAAAATTCAACTCCTTATATATTTCTATATATGTGAAGTTAGTTAAAATTGAGGTCAGATTCGAGCTCTACGCCATTTTTTCTTTCAGATCATGTCCTCCTTTTTCATTTTCTTGATGGTGATGAGTGAACCAGTCCGGCCAGGGTCACCGAAGAAGATGACCGGCCTTTGGACTCCAGCGATGTGCTGGAAGTGTTCAGAGCCATTGATCTGATTCAAATTGTTTTAATCTCACGCGTTGGTTCTGATTACCATCCCTGTGGCGCATTGACTTAAGTCCACGGTGGAAAGCACGTTGAGGACCACTTGATATGCCGCCTCAATTAATGAGGGAGATCAAGTGGTCCACGTTTTTTGTTATTTTTCTGATTTTCTTTTATTCATTTTATTTTCATTAATTCATATTAATTTTAAATATTTCATATAGTTTCATTAAGTTTCACCAAAACATTTCAAATATTTTTCTCTTTCATATTCTGAATTAAAATTATTTTTTGGATCATTATTAATATTTTTCATGATTTAATTGATTTTGTGTTTATTTTTAATTGTTTAAAAATACTTTTAAGTCTTTAAGAATTCTGAAAAAAATTCTCCAAGGTCCTTTGACCTTGTTTGACCTATGATAAATCTCATGGCCATTTATTTGGTGTTTTTATGAGGTTTTAGGAATTTGAAAAACCATATTTAATTTAAATGTCTTATTTTAGTATTATTAATTTGAATAAATGCCAAATAATTTTGTTGACCAATTGTGATGACTTGTTTGTGTTTGACTCTTGTTGTTGAGCCTTGGTCAAGGTTGATTTTGACTATGTCAAGTTAATATCATTGGATTCAGGGGATTGATGGAATGTACGTTCCATCTCCCAAAATGAATGGATGATATTAATTTGGTAAAATTCCTCCTTTGACCAATTTGAGTTTTGATTCATTCCCCTCCCTCTTCATCTCATTCCCCTTTTTTATGCATCCATCTCATTTGGTCTATGATATCTCAAAGTCCTAAGGCTATTTGATTGAAAAATCAACATAAGTATGGATGAGATTAGGCCACCTCTTTTGCATATTCTTTTTGTGTGTGGTATGTTTCATGAGCATAATCCATTATACTATGTCTCAAACATGCATTATCACCAAAATTCTATTGCCCGATCTCAAGTAGTTATGACTTCTACATAAGTCCAATTACGATTGCTTAACATAGCGCTAAATTTGTGACACAAAAGGCATAGCATTCTTGTTAGTGAGATTGTAAGTCTCCCCTCTTTCATGGTATTGTGTGGAAACTTGGCCTTTTTTCCTTCCTTTGGAAGATGTCTTGGATCAAGGATCCATGCTTGTGATAAGTGGGTTGAGTGTTCTCCAAAGAATGTCTTAAAATGAAAAGCAAAAGCAAAACAATACTAACGTCTAACTCATTAACAACTAACTTTTAATTTCAACCCATTTACTTTAATGTCATTTAATTCTAGCCTTTATTCATTTGCCATTGTTCATATCATTCTAATTATTTATGTTAATGCAATTTTCACTTTTTCCACTTCGACCGTATTGTGTGATATATCTAGTTTGTGTATACTTTGCTTGTTTGTGTGGTCTTTGACCATTAATGTACACAATAACAACAAAAACCCTAAAAAACTTTTGTGTGAACTGTTGGCTTGATCTTGGACAAATGGACTTAGAACTTAGGCAACATTCCTATGCTAAAGGACTTGGCCAATGCCAACTTATTGAGGAACCAAGTGCTTGCAATTTGAAACTTCATCTGATACATCATTCAAGATACCTCTGAGTTCATCTGCAACATGATCATTGTGAAGTTGTTATTTTGAGCCTGTGACTTGTGGAATTCATCTGTTACATAGGCTAATTTTGAAGAAGATCATGGAGTGGCTAAAGCTTGGATGTGGTCATCTTTATTTGATGCCTTTGCTCTTCAAGATAATATAATTGTGCATTTGTGTGTTGCTTGATTCTAAATGTCCAAGGGAATTCTAGGTTTCTATTGACATTTTTGTCTATTGAATTACTACCCATTTAGTCAGATCTTTTCAACTCTCAACTTTTAATTTTTTACATAGGATTAGCCCTTTCATCTTCTCCCCATTTCTTTAATTTTAAAATCTCTCCCTCCATTTTTCAAAATCTTCTTTGATTGAACTTATTTTGTTCTAAACTTTGACCACTTTGCAAAAAGATAGAAACCTTGGCCTTATGCCATTGCATTTTCAAACTCCTTTTCTTAAATCAAATTTGTAAATAAACTTAACTATACTTGACTTAAACTTTAAAAAAGCCAAAAAGAACTAACTCATTCAAACCATTTTTAGGCCTTTGTGCCTTTCAAACTTAATTTTTGTTAAAAACAATGCATCCACTTTGAAATTTGTATCACGAACTACGAGGTTTTGATCCCTCATTTTTATGTTGGTACGTAGGCACAAGTCCGAAGGGCTTGTCAAATACAAAAATATAATTACTAAATTCTTTTCTCATCCCCCCATTCTATTTGTTTGTAAACATCGTTTTGTATCAAATACATATGCACATAAAAAGGGCTCCCTATGAGTACCTAGGACACTTTGGGTGCTAACACCTTCCCTCTGTGTAACCAACCCCCTTACCTGTAATCTCTGACATTTTATTAGTTTTGATTTGAAAACTTCTTACTTTTTGGGTTTTGTTCGTACTTTTTTCATTTTCCCTTGGAAACAATAAAAGCGCGGTGGCGACTCTTGTTATTTGATCTCTAACTTATCCATAGCTTGATGATCATGAATTTATCGCTACAAAAATTAAATGGTGACTCTGCTGGGGAGTAGTCTCCAGTGGGTTTAGCATACTTTTTGTGTGTATATATTTGTATATATGTGATGTTTGTATATATGTATGTGTGATATAATTTGCTTGTTGTGCTTGGTGATCTCTGAGTGGTGAGATAAGTTCTAACCCGAACTTGAGTGTAATTAAGATAGGAGGATGGTATAGTCATGTTCGACTTGTGTGGAGTAGTCCTTGATAAGGTGGCTTGAGATCCATCCGCTCAGTGGAGACTCTTTTGGATTTGGAAATGTCACACAAGTATTTATGGTTAGGCATTACTATCTCTAATTTGGGTCCGAGAAGCTAAGGATCGTAGAACATTTACCCCTTTCTTGGCCTATTTAGGACGTAGTGTGGAAACTATTCAAGTGTAGACTTGATAATAGTTGTTACGCAATACTACACTCTGACGAGTTTCTCTTGAGAATATTATGGGTCGATGAGTCAGACATCTTAACCTGTAATATCTGATAGATGGAATTAAGACTCTGGGAACTTTTTAGAACATGATCTACAGGTTTTTATCCTTAGTTCACTCCTTTGGGATGGTTCTTACCCAGACTCCATGCTCGTGATTTACAATAAACCCTTGATTCTTGGTTTATCCAATCAAGTCTTGCCAATATCAATGGAAATTGGGTGTTAATAAGGTGTAAACCATAATCCACCAAAATGGATGATTGATCTTGACAATGACTTGATTCATCCCTTGACCTTTGTTTGCCTTGTGTGTGATCCCTTATTTGTGATTGTTGCATTCATGCATTCATGCGCATCATAACATTCATCATGCAAAAATTTCAAGGAACTGAGGTATTATTTGAAAATATTTTCAGACCATGAATTATGGATGAAGGAACACTAAGAAGTACAATTTCAGATGTCCAGATTTGAAAGAGTTAAGAAAGCTAGCATCTTTTGTATTAGATCCCTTGGACTTCAAACAACGTCATGGGAAGCTTCTGTCCATCTTGTCTGCTGATGTGGTTTAAGGACTTTTGAGTGTATTGGTGCAGTTCTATGATCCTCTCTACCGTTGTTTCACTTTCCCAGATTTTCAGTTTGTGCCAACCTTGGAGGAGTATTCTCATCTCTTGGGGATACCTGTTTCTAGTAAAGTACCTTTTAGTGGATTGGAGGAGATTCCCCGATCTAATCTTATTGTTGAAGCTCTTCACTTGAAGAAGTCTGAGATAGAGGCTCATTGGGTGAAGAAAGGAGGATTGTTTGGGTTGCCATATGATTTCCTCATCAAGGAAGCTACTGCTTTTGCTCAAGCCAGTAGTGTGGATGCTTTTGAAGCTATATTTGTGTTGCTCATTTATGGATTAGCTTTGTTCCCTAACATTGACGGTTTTGTTGATGTTAACGCTATTAGACTTTTCTTGATTGGGAATCTTGTGCCTACTTTATTGGGTGATATGTATTTCTCTTTGCATCTAAGGAATTCTAAGGGTGGTGGAACTATTGCCTGTTGCATTCCTCTTCTATACAAGTGGTTTATTTCGCACTTGCCTCAGACACCTGCTTTTATGGAGAACAAACAATGTCTAAGGTGGTCTCAGAGACTTATGTCTCTCACTAATGATGATATAGTGTGGTATGATCCGTCTTTAAGTAGTTTGGAGATTATTGATAGTTGTGGTGAATTCTCTAATGTGCCTCTCATTGGTACACAAGGAGGAATTAACTACAACCCTGCTTTGGCTCGTCGTCAACTTGGGTTCCCCTTGAGAGACAAACCTAATAACACTTTGTTAGAAGGTCTTTTCTATCAAGAGGGTAAAGATTCCCAACATTTGAAGCAGAAGATGGTGCATGCTTGGCATAATGTGCATAGGAAAGGAAGATCCGAGCTTGGACCGTGCAATTGTGTAGCTTTGGAAGCTTACACTCTTTGGGTAAAGAAGAGAGCTTTGGAGTTGAAGATGCTTTATCATTGTGAAAGACCTATGTCTATGGTTGTGGTTGAGCCATTAACTCTCCCTAACCAAGATGTAGAGGAGTTGGAAGACGCGCTCATCAAGATGAAGTAAGAGAAGGATACGTGGGAAGAGTGTTTCCGTGCTTTGAGCAAGAAGCATGAAGAGTTTCAGTTGGAGTCTAAGGACAAAGATGCACTTATTGAGCTACTTGAAGATCGAGTGAAGAAGAGAAAGAGAGAGCCAGAGGTTTCATCTTCTAGCATGCCTCAACCTTCTGTTGCTTGGAAGAAGATTGTTGACCAGCTTGTCCTCGAGAAGACTCAGATGAAGGCTTCTTTTGAGACCGAGATCCGTCGCATTTGAAGGAAGTACACGCCTTCAGCCAGATCTTCTGACGTTGTTAGGGATCCTTAGGATGACTAGTCTCCTTTTCTCTTGTATTTTTCATTTGGTTTCTGAAATTGTACTCAGTGTAATCCTTCCAATTATATAAATAAAAAAGAGATTTTTGGTCATATAAAAAATTATTTCAATTATTGATATATATGTTTACAAATGATATAGTAAGTTCCTTGAAAACAAAAAATAAATAAACAAGCATTGCATTTCATGCATCATTTGCATAAGCAGGTTTCTCTTTCGCCAGATGTCTCATTGGTGTTTCTTTTGTGCTTTAGCCAAGCTGACTCACCAGTACAACACCCGCGCCAATCATCTCAGAATTATGGAGCACATATAGCAATAGAACAAAGAGCTGAAGGATGAGATCGCCCGCCTGACTGCCATGATGGAGTTAGTTCTTGTTGCTCAGAGTCAATCTTCTCCAACGCCTGCAACTCCTCCTGCGAGGACAGTTATTTCAGAGGTGGCTACCTCTATCATGCATGCTGGTACTGCTCATTTTGAACCCACTATGACTGCCGGATTCCCGTGGGGAATGTCGTCCAACTTCATGCCTGAAGGTTTTGCGCCTACTTTTGCTTTCATGCCGGCATCTAGCCCGGTCATGTTTGTGCCACCTCCCGTTGTGTACACCTTACCTCGCGTAGAGGACATCATTTATCACTCTGATCCGTCTGAGGGTCCGGATGTCTACGAGAAAATGGATGAAATGAAAGATCAGTTTCTTTAGCTGTGCAAGGAATTGAAGACGCTAAGGGGTAAGGACTTTTTTGGAAAGAGTGCTGTTGAGTTGTGTTTAGTACCAAATGTGAAGATCCTGGTGAAGTTCAAAGTGCCTGACTTTGAAAAATATAAAGGGAATACTTGTCCGCTCAGTCATCTAGTGATGTATGCTCGCAAGATGTCTACTCAGATCGATAATGATCAACTGTTGATTCATTATTTCCAGGACAGTTTGATCGGTGTTGCGCTCCATTGGTATATGGGGTTGGATAGTGCAAGCATTCGCACTTTCAATGACTTGGGAGAGGCTTTTGTCAAGCAGTACAAGTACAACATGGACATGACGCATGATAGAGACCAGCTGAGGTCTATGTCTCAGAGAGATAAGGAGACATTCAAAGAGTATGCGCATAGATGGAGGGAATTGGTTGCCCAGATCATTCCTCATTTGGAGGAAAAAGAGATAACAAAGATCTTTCTAAAGACCTTGAGTTCATTTTATTATGAACGAATGATTGCTAGTGCCCCCAGTGACTTTACCGAGATGGTAAACATGGGGATGAGGCTTGAGGAAGGAGTCCGAGAGGGACGTTTGTCGGAAGATGAGGCATCGACGAGCAAGAGGTATGGCAGCAGTTTTAGCAAGAAAAAGAACAATGGAGTGAATGCAATAAGCAGTGGGGGGCAGAGGAGGCCTCAGATCAGAAGGAATCAAACATCACGTCAACATCACCATCAAGTATCTTCTGTTATCCCTATGTTTTCTAATCAACAATCAGCACCAGTTCAACAACTACAACGTCAACAACAACAACCGCAACAACAAACAAACACCTACCACAACAACAATACCAACAACAATCATCATCAACAAAACTTTGAGAGGAAGAAGGTCTCTTTCGAACCGATTCCTATGTCATACGCAGAACTCTACCCGTCTTTGGTTCTCAAGAACTTGATCCAACCGAGAAACTCGTCGCAGATTCCAGAACCACTTCCATGGTGGTATAAGCCTGAGCTCCGTTGTGCTTATCATAGCACCCGGACATGATATCGAGAACTACTACCCACTCAAGTATGAGGTTCAAAAGTTGATGAAGAGTGGAATGGTGTCCTTCGAGGACCGCGCACCAAATGTGAAAGCAAATTTGTTGCCCGCCCATGGGAACTCTTCTGTGAATATGGTGGATGGTTGTCCTGGTCAGTTTAAAGTTTTTGATGTGCGTTGTATTAGGAGATCCTTGGTGCAGATGCATAAGGATGTTTGTTTGGTAAGTGATTGTGAGCATGACCATGATGGTTGTGCTGTTTGTAGTGTTAACCCGATGGGTTGTGAAGTTGTGAAAAGGGACATCCAGCGACTGATGGATGAAGGCATGATTCAAATTGTTCAATCCCGTCATGTAGATGACGATGTAAATGTCATAGTGCCCATTTTCAAGCAGCCGGGGAGATTGGTAATCCAGTACGACAGCAGCAACAGTAACAATGTCAGCAATAGATCAGTATCGTCGTTGGTAATACGGTTAGCGGGCCCAGTCCCGTATTCATCTGATAAAGTTGTTCCGTATCAGTATAATGCTACAATGATAGAGGGTGGTGAAGAGGTTCCGTTGCCTACCACTAGCTATGTGGTGAGCATTGCTGATGTTACCAAGGTGACCCGCAGTGGTCGTGTGTTTGGGCCGGTGTTCCCGAAGGATAAGGAAGAATCAATTGTGAGTAAGAAGGTGGAAGTGCCTATTGAAGATCCAGTTGGTGTTTCAAAGGGTAATTCTGGTGAATCCAGCAATTTGAAAGCTAACAATGATGATGAGGTACTTCGGTTAATCAAGAGGAGTGAGTTATATGTGGTGGAGCAGCTGCTCCAAACCCCCTCAAAAATCTCAGCGTTGTCTCTGCTCATGAATTCTGAAGCGCACAGAGAAGCACTACAGAGACTTCTGGAACAAGATTTTGTAGAACATGATGTTACAGTTGAGCAATTCGATCATATTATGGCTAACATCACTTCTTGCAACAATCTTAGCTTCTGTGATAAAGAACTCCCTGAGGAGGGCAGAAATCATAATCTGGCTTTACACATTTCTATGAATTACAAAGAGGATGCTTTGTCAAATGTGCTTGTTAACACCGGGTCGTCACTGAATGTGATGTCGAAGTCAACTCTGTCAAAGTTATCATACCAAGGAGCGCCTATGAGGTATAGTGGTGTAATCGTCAAGGCCTTTGACGGTTCGCGCAAGACAGTTATTGGTGAAGTGGACCTTCTAGTTAAGATAGGTCTGAGTGATTTTCAAATTACTTTTCAAGTAATGGATATCCATCCGGCCTACAGTTGTTTGTTGGGAAGGACATGGATTCATGAGGCAGGAGTTGTTACCTCCATATTGCACCAGAAACTCAAATTTGTGAAAAATGGAAAGCTTATGATTGTTGGTGGAGAGAAGGCGTTGTTGGTTAGCCATTTGTCATCTTTCTCTTATGTGGAAACTGAGGATGAGGTTGGAACTCCGTTCCAGTCCTTATCTATTGCTACTGAAAAAAGAGTTGGGGCACCTATGTCCTCATTGAAAGATGCTAAGAAGATTGTGGAAGAAGACAATGTGGATCAGTGGGGGCGCATGGTAGAGGTCTCTGATAACAAAGGCAGAACCGGTTTGGGGTTCTAGAAAGGTTCATCAACCGCAAGGTCTGAAGATATGCAACTTAGCTTCCGTAGAGGAGGGTTCATTCATGGCAATGAACAACACTTAGCTGTTGTGCTAGAGGATGACGAAGAGGAAGACTGCACCAATTTTGTGATGCATGGAAAGGCTTGCAACAATTGGATTGTTGTTGATGTTCCTGTTATTTTGCATCGATCTAAGTAATTGCTTTTATATGTTTTAAAAATCCTTCTCATATGCCTAAGGGAGAAGTGAACATTGTTTGGGCATTTTCAAATTGATCATTAATAAAATTAATTTTATTCATCCACATCTATGATGTCTTGTTTTTACTTTTTGTTTTATTCTGAAAATGGTAATCACACAAAAAACATAAATAAACAATATAATTGTCCATCTGCATAATACTTTGTCACAAATTCACTTCTCTAAAATCAAAATATCAAATCATTATGCAGGTTGGTTTCTAACCCCATTGAATACAATGATCCTTCTCCTTCTCCAAATTTTGAATTCCATGTGTTTGAGGCCGAGGAGGAAAGTGATGTAGAAGTGAGTAATGAATTATCTCGTCTTCTTGAGCAAGATGAAAAGACCATTCAGCCGTTCGAAGAGCATATTGAGCTTGTCAACTTGGGTTCCGAGGATGATGTGAAGGAAGTCAAGATTGGGTCTCGCCTGTGTCCAGATGTCAAGAAGGGGTTGATTGATCTTCTTCGAGAGTATTCAGATGTGTTTGCTTGGGCCTATCAAGACATGCCTAGTTTGGATTCTGAGATTGTGGAGCATAGATTGTCGTTGAATCCAGAATGCCCGCTAGTCAAGCGGAAGTTGAGAAGAACGCATCTTGATATGGCTATGAAGATCAAAGAGGAATTGCAGAAGCAGATTGACGTCGGTTTCCTTATAACCGCTGAGTATCCGTAATGGGTGGCCAATATTGTGCCTGTGCCGAAGAAAGATGGAAAAGTCTGCATGTGTGTCGATTATAGAGATTTGAATAAAGCCACTCCAAAAGATAATTTCCCTCTGCCTTATATCGATATGTTGGTAGACAATACTGCTAAATTCAAAGTCTTTTCACTTATGGATGGATTTTCCGGATATAATCAGATCAAGATGGCACCCGAAGATATGGAGAAGACCACATTCATTACACCTTGGGGAACATTCTGTTATAGAGTGATGCCTTTCTGTAGCAGGGTATTCGTTACCATTAGAGATATTGACTAAATCCAAGGTAAATCATACAAGTTGAGTTGCCACCGCACTTCTATTTATCCAAAGGAATGGTTAGAAAGCGAACAAGAACCTAAAAGTTTTATCGAATCAAAAACTAGTAAAAAAGTCAGAGATCTAGGTAAGGGGGTTGGTTATGCAATGGGAAGGTTTTAAGCACCTAAAACATCCTAGGTACTCCTAGGGAGCCCTTTTCACATTGGTTGTAAGGTTGATATTTGGTGGAAAAAAAATTGTGCAAACATGATTGAAGAGATGAGAAAAGAATGTACAAGTTTATTTACATTTGTGTTTGGATGAATAAACCCATTGCCTACGTACCATTTTAAAAAGATTAGGATCAAAACCTTGTAGTTCGGGGTAAAAATCTCAAAAATGAATTGGTGAATTGATTGGTCCAAAAACCTTAAGGTCTTTTGTTATCCAAGGGAGAAAACTCAACCTAAAACCACAAATCCACCATGTGAGGATAGCTTCAACATGCTAGTGATGGGTTAACCCTATGATAAGTGTAACACCTCAAAATTTGCCCTCCTCTCTTGGGACTAGCTTAGCATATTGCATCTCATTTTTAGGACATTAGGCATTACATCTTTGCGTATCATGTGAAATAAGCAAGTCATCCTCCTAGGTCTTTCTCAGAAGATAGAGAGGTTAAAAGATTTAAGCCTGAGGGTCTCACAAATTGATCACTAATCATCTGAGGTTTGTGCTTCAATTAGGGTTTCTTGGTTCCTCAGGGAGGTTGAGTATTATCTTGGTTGAGATGGTATCTCATCATCATCATGGTTCATTATTTCTGATCAGATTCCTTGGGATTAGGGTTTTGACCTCTAGTCAACCCTAATCAGTTGCATTCTACTAGTCAGGGTTTCTCAAGGAGATGAGGTCTTCATTGAGATGGAGATCATCATATGATTTTATTGAGCTTGTATAATCTAGGGTTTCATTTTGGGAGTTGTCTCAGCAAGGGTTGAAGGCTCATAATACATCAGTCCATGATCAAATCATCTGAGGCCCACAAAAGTCAACAAAAGTCAACTGTCAATTCAACTATGGATTTGGAGGTGGGAAATGGTTAGAGATGCCTCATTCATGTGTAAACAAGTCTCATTTGACATCTCAAACATCAACATTGAAGAATTTGAGGTCAGGTCAAGACTTTCCAAAAGTAGCAGGTGACCTGTAATTTGAACTTTCCAAAAATGGAAAGATTTTGGACCAACTTCAACTCAACTTTACATCATCAAGAAATCTTCAAATGAAATTTTGTCCAACATGAAAGTTGAAGATCTTTCTCTCCCATTTCCAAAAAGTCCAAGATCATGGATTTCTCATGTGTGGTTGAGGAGATATTGTCCAATCATGGCAAAGTGTGGTTCAAACTTCAAATGGGCATAACTTTCAAACCAAAACTCCAAATTGAGTGGTTCTTTTTGCACTTTGATCCTTGTAACATATATTTTCCAAGCATATCACTACATGGCATGAAATTTCATTGCATGATCATTGGTGCATTCATGAAGATTTTTGGGAAAATTTTCATAAACTCATTTTGATTGAACATATGCATACCAAACCAATTTCAATGTGTGCATGGAATCATTTTAAGGCATTTTGGGCCAGAACATGCACTGTTCACGTGCATGGGGGTGCATGGAGTAGAAAATGCATTTTTGCACAAACACCACAAAACTCACTAATCACACTTGCATTTGGCTTAAGTTGTTGTTAAACATGATTAGCATGGAGTATATATGCTTAATCATAACTGTTTTGATCACAATTAACATTTCAGATCTAGATTCAACAAAATTCTCCAATTTTTTCTCTCACTTTTTTTCCAAAATTCTTCAAACCTAAACACTTTTCATTGATCATTTCATCATCATGGAGCATAATTGAGCACATTTGGACGTGTAAGCAAGAGAAATCGTGGCTGTTTGAGCTAGGTGTAAAGAGTGAAGCATCCATGGCAGTTGGAGATTCAGCTGAATTCATATGCATTTAAGCCTCACATTCATCATCATTCATCTCAAGAAGCATATTGGAAGAGATCTGAGGACTTGCCAAGCCTTGTAATACGCGATTCCAGTTGTTGTTCATCAAGAGGTTACTTTTTCGACCTCTTTAATTCACAAATTCATTATGCCTATTGTGTAGTTCATTGAATGGTGATGAATCTGAGCTTTAAATCGAGTGAAATGATGCTATATACACAAAGTTACATGCAATTGAAGTTTTGATGATGATTCTTGATTCCTTCGATCCATGCGTGTTTGATTGTTTTTGCATGAAATATTGTTGGATTCTTGATGTATGATGCGTGGCGAGTTGATTGATATGCTTGATTTTCATTTCTGGAGCTTTTGGAAAAAATCTGGAAAAGTTGGATAAAGATCTTCGTGATCTTCATCGTGTTCTTCAAGAGATTCATAGCATTTTCTAGGTTACCTACGGATTTTGCCATGAGTTCATGCGTATTACCTGCGGATTTTCAAATCCATGCACAGCGCGCGTTTTAGGGTTTTATGGTTAAACGATGTCGTTTTGAGGAAAGCGCGCGTTTGGCATTTTAAATGTAGCCTCGGTTCGAATCCGAGCGAAGCTTGTTTTTCAAACTGCATTGTATTTTCCTTTCCCTCCCTCATTTTCATGCCTTGGCTCCAAAATCATCTTTCAAATATTTCTCAACTTCTAAAATTCACTATAAATTGAAAATTCATCCAAATGAGCTCCAATTTTTTGCATTATGTTTCTCATGTTGTCTACTTTTTAGTGATTATCAAAATGCAAGTTGTGCTTGGCTGGATATGTTTTGGTGCTAGAATGTTTGAGTACATGTCCATATTTGACCTTGCCTTGGTTATCATGTTGTGAAATATTGGTCTTTGATCCAATGAATGTGAAATTTTGCATGCTATAACTAGACATATTGCTTGACATTTTGGTGTTGATTTGGTATTTTTATCACTTGTCATTTCTGTTTTATGAATGTGCTAAGTTGGTGTGACAATTTGTGTCACACCTTGTGATGTTCAACTTGAATGATGTGTTTACCATGCCAAATGATCTCCAAATGCCCTGATTTTTTGTGTGATGCATGTTATAGATGTTGTGATTGCTCATGAATTTTGTTGAAATTATTTGAATCATTTCTGATTTAATTAAGATTTTTCATTCTGGTTGGTCATATTTGAGCTTTAAAATTGCCTTGAACTTCAATTGATCATGAAATGCTTTTGGTTAATGATATTGATATGAGACCTTTTGGAATGTTTCAAGATGTGAATGAAGATGATTCATGTTAAATTTCAAGTTCTGTTTTGAATGTTTGACTCTTTTGACCCTAGGCTTTGACCTAGTGGTTTGGACTCACTGTTTGGATTGAGAATTTCAGGTTCAAAGGAACATTGCCATGAATGGAGTGGCTCATTCATTTGAGTTTGACTAATTGGTTGAGGATTGGCTAACCTTGTGTTGTTTTGTAGGTTGATGCTAACTCATTTGAGTTTGCCTTGTGGCTTGCACATTGTGAACATTGTCTGTCTGCTTGTTATTGCTTGTTGATTGTTTGTCTGTACAGTTGAACTGATTAGTTTAGATTTTTCACAGGTACCTAAGTTGCTTTGAGTTCTTTTGAACTTGCTTTTGCTTTGCTTGGTTGCTTAACCTATTAGGTATAATTTCTCTGACTTCATGTAGTCTGGAATACTTGTCCTGTTATGTGGGCAGGCACCTGTCTGAAGCCCTCCTTAAGAGGCAATGCTTGTGAATGTTTACTTTTGTGCCAAGCAGGTAAAGACCTCTTAAGAGGCAATTGGCAGATAAAAGGGATGTGCAATCCATCCCCTGCTATTCAGTTGAGTCATTCATCCTGCTCATGTAACACCCTTCTAAAATACCCCAAATATTTAAATTAAAAATAGCAGTATATCATCAGAGTAATTATGCCATTTAAGGGTGTCACACAATATTCCACACCATTCAACAATATAACGGTCATGCTCTTTTATTAATTCAAAGCATAACCATTTGCATAAAACACAGCGGATATAAATTTCATCAATCATGTAAAACATTACATGTAAAATGGTTCTCAACCAACAATAAAACATTTAAAACAAGTTAAAACAACCCATCCCGATGTTACATCTATCAGAGCACGACCCCCTAAGGAGACTACACTAGACTCCAAGCATTAACTTCTACTCAACTCATTGCTCGTTACCTGAAAAATAGTTGTAAGGGTGAGTTCCTCAATCAATATAATAAGCATTATAAAACATTATGTAATGCTAAGTAATTTTAACACATTTCATCACCCTAATCCAAACATATATTCAGTAACAGCACATCAACTCAACATAATACTCAACACCAACACAACACACGTATAATATTGGAATACATCCATTCATATCATACGCCATACATATATTATGCAATGAGACTCCATGCATGCGGTACCGACTATTTGTGAACATATAGTTCAACCTCACCGTCCAAATCCAGGCACGGCTACCAAGCTCACTAGTCCCACTCATTTGAGACATAGTGACTCACTCACTAATTCCTCACCATGGGAATTAGCTACCACCCCAAGGGCTATGCTATGCACGCTAATCACCTAGCATGCAAACATCAACAACAATCAAAATGATTTACTCACTAATTCCTCACCATGGGAATTAGCTACCACCATAAAGGCCACAATATGCATGCTAATCACCTAGCAATGCAACAACAACAACCATTCAAGAATAGACATATGCTCACACTCTAAGCCATAAACAGTCTATTCACAAATGCATACATAACTGATACATTCACAGCATCATGCATACCATCACACATCATCAACACATTTCATCACAAAAGCATATCATATCATGCCGCATAATCAAACACAGTATTAGCACACTCTACTAATACCTATACTACTCAAAACAACGGGAAATGATCCCTACTACGTCATACATCAGCTAAGTTACATCACTCAGCCTAAACAACCAAAAACTACACAACAACAGTTCAGAAAACCACAAGTCTGCCCATACGCGTATTGCCTATGCCCATACGCGTATTGCCCATTCCATACCAAGTCCATACGCGTATTGCCCAAGCCCATACGCGTATGCTACGCGTACCACATTCTCATACGCGTACCAACAGAGACAATTTCACGTTCAAAACCTCATCTTCCTCACCCATACGCGTAAGGCCTCATCCATACGCGTACCAGCCATATCATACGCGTATTGCCTAGTGCCATACGCGTATGACCAGAAACCAGAATTTCCAGATCTGCAATGGCTTTTCCTGCTACGAGATCTATCCAATTCAACCTTCCACAGTCCAAATTTTACACACAATTCATTCATCTCATCTAACACGAATCATACTCTTTCGATTTCACAAATTGCTAACCTTTCTACCTCTAATTCCTACGAATTTCTTCAATTTTAATCCCAATTTCGTTCATCCCCAAAAGTTCACAAATTCATCATACATCATTCAATCAGAGGCAATCAATGGTTTCTCACTACCCATCACATATTATCCCATAATACCCATTAATCGATGATAAACCCCCCTTACCTGAGTTAATCCGGCAATCTCTGAGCTCCAAGCTTTTCCTTCCTTCAACCTTCGTTCTCTGGCTCTTTGCCCTTTTTCCCTTTTCTGTCTCCTTTTCCCTTTCACGTGAAAATAACCTTTTTACCAAAAATGGGATTTTTCTAAATTCCAACTTATATATTTTCCAGTAATTACTATCCCAATAATAATAATAATAATCCAAAAATTTAAATTATTTAATTAAATTAATAAATATAATATTAACTTAGATTAAATAATTATCTTATTTTTATCGGGGTGTTACAACTCTCCCCCACTAAAGGAGTTTTCGTCCTCGAAAACATACCTCAAGTGAATAACTCTGGATAAGACTCCTTCATCTGACTCTCAAGTTCCCAAGTCACATTGCCACCTGCTGGTCCTCCCCAAGCTACCTTCACCAAGGCAATCTCTTTACCCCGCAACTGCTTCAACTCTCGATCCTCAATCCTCATAGGTGATGTTTCAACAGTCAGGTTATCTCTCACCTGGACATCATCTACTTGGACCACATGCGACGGATCAGGAATGTACCTCCTCAACTGAGACACATGAAAAACCTCATGCAAATTCGCAAGTGACGGCGGTAAAGCTATACGATAGGCTACCTCCCCTATCCTCTCCAAAATCTGATAAGGACCAATAAATCGAGGTGTCAACTTCTTCGACTTCAAAGCTCGACCAACTCCAGTTATCGGAGTAACACGAAGAAACACATGATCTCCCTCTTGGAACTCAAGTGACTTCCTCCTCTTGTCGTGATAACTCTTCTGACGACTCTGAGCAATCCTCATCTTCTCCTGAATCATCTTAATCTTTTCCGTAGTTTGTTGAACAATTTCAGGTCCAACCACAGCACTCTCACCGGACTCATACCAACATAAAGGTGTCCGACATCTCCTACCATACAAAGCCTCAAACGGTGCCATACCAATGCTCGAATGAAAACTATTGTTGTAGGTAAACTCAATCAAAGGTAGGTAACTATCCCAAGCACCTCCCTTTTCCAAAACACAAGCTCTCAAAAGATCCTCTAGCGACTGAATCGTCCTCTCAGTCTGACCATCAGTCTGCGGATGATATGCAGAACTCAATCTCAGCTTAGTTCCCAAAGCCCTCTGCAAACCTTCCCAGAACTTCGATGTAAATCTAGGATCTCTGTCCGAAACAATACTAGACGGAATACCATGCAAACTTACAATCTTCTCAATATACAACTCGGCTAATCTCTCTAACGGATAATCCATTCTGATCGGAGTGAAATGAGCCGATTTCGTCAATCTGTCAACAATCACCCAAATAGCTTCAAAATTCTTACTTGTCCTCGGTAAACCAGAAACAAAATCCATACTGATACTATCCCACTTCCACTCTGGAATAGCCAACGGTTGCATTAGCCCAGACGGCTTCTGATGCTCAGTCTTTGACTTCTGACAAGTCAAACAAGAATAAATAAAACTCGTAATTTCCTTTTTCATTCCAGGCCACCAAAATAACTTTCTCAAATCATGATACATCTTCGTAGCTCCAGGATGAATACTCAAGCCACTACGATGTCCTTCCTCCAGGATACTCTTCTTAAGTTCGGTAACATCCGGAATACACACCCGATTACCAAATTTCAAAACACCATTCTCATCAACTCTGAATTCACCACCTTGACCTTGATTCACTAAAGTCAACTTATCAACCAAAAGTATATCGGATTTCTGACCTTCTCTAATCTCATCCAGAATACCACTCGTTAACTTCAACATTCCCAATTTAACACTATTGTGAGTACTCTCACACACCAAACTCAAGTCTCTAAACTGCTCAATTAAATCCAATTCTTTAATCATTAACATAGACATATGCAATGATTTCCGACTCAATGCATCCGCCACTACGTTTGCTTTACCCGGATGGTAATTCAAACGAAAATCATAATCCTTCAGAAATTCCAACCATCTCCTCTGTCTCATATTCAGCTCTTTCTGATTAAACAAATACTTTAAACTTTTATGGTCACTGAAAACCTCAAATCTTGATCCGTACAAATAATGCCTCCATAACTTCAGGACAAAAACCACAGCTGCCAACTCTAAATCGTGTGTCAGATAGTTCCTCTCATGAACCCTCAATTGTCTCGAAGCATAAGCTATAACCTGCTTGTTCTGCATCAACACACCACCCAAACCCAACAATGAAGCATCACAGTAAACCTCAAATGATTCCGACGGACTCGGTAATATCAGAATAGGAGCAGTAGTCAACCTTCTCTTTAACTCTTGGAAACCTTCTTCACATTTTGAGTCCCAAACAAACGCTTGCCCCTTTCTAGTCAACATCGTCAACGGTAACGCCAACTTAGAAAATCTCTCAATGAACTTCCTATAATAACCAGCCAAGCCAAGAAAACTTCGAATCTCAGCAACAGACTTCGGAGCTTCCCACTTAGACACCGCTTCTATCTTAGAAGGATCAACAGCAACACCACTTCTTGAAATCACATGACCAAGAAAACTAACCTCTTCTAACCAAAATTCACACTTAGACAGTTTAGCAAATAACTTCTTTTCTCGGAGAACTTCCAAAACCACTCTCAAATGCTCAGCATGCTCTTCTTCAGATTTCGAATACACCAAAATGTCGTCAATAAATACCACAACAAACTGATCTAGATACGGATGGAAAATCCTATTCATATAATCCATGAATACTCCAGGCGCATTAGTCACACCAAAAGGCATTACAGAATACTCATAATGTCCATACCTTGTTCTGAAAGCAGTCTTCTGAATATCCTCAGTTTTCACACGTATCTGATGATATCCCGACCTCAAATCTATCTTGCTGAACACACTCGCACCAACCAACTGATCCATCAAATCATCAATCCTCGGCAAAGGATACCGATTCTTGATCGTCACTTTATTCAGTTGCCTGTAGTCCACACACAACCTCATAGTACCTTCTTTCTTCTTAACCAATAACACTGGTGCACCTCACGGTGACACACTCGGACGAATAAATTTCTTATCCAACAGATCTTCCAACTGACTCTTCAATTCAGCTAACTCAACAGCAGACATACGGTACGGAGCCATCGATATCGGTCTAGTACCAGGTACTAAATCAATCGAGAACTCAACTTCACGCTCTGGTGGCAATTCATTCACCTCTTCCGGAAACACATCAGGAAAATCACACACCACGGCTAGATCACCAATCACCAGTTTATCTTTAGCCTCCATAGTCGCTAACAGCATAAACAACTCTACCCCATCTACTACTGCCTCATTCACCTGCCTTGCAGATAGAAACAAATTCTTTCCTTCCTCAATCTCAGGAAAAATCACAGTCTTATCAAAACAGTTGATGGAAACCCGGTTAAACACCAACCAGTTCATACCCAAGATAACGTCAATCTGCACTAGTGGAAGACACACAAGGTCCATCCTAAAGTCTCTACCAAAAATACTCAAAGGACAATTCAAACAAACCGAAGTAGTAGTCACTGAACCCTTCGCAGGAGTATCAATCACCATACTACCATGCATCTCAGATATCTCTAACTTAAGTTTCACAGCACAATCCAAAGATATAAAGGAATGAGTAGCACCGGTGTCAATAATAGCTACAAGAGGAAAGCCATTAATATAACACGTACCTCGGATCAAACGATCATCTGCAGAAGTCTCAGAACCCGATAAAGCAAAAACCTTGCCTCCCGACTGGTTCTCTTTCTTCGGCTTAGGACACTGTGGGCTAATATGACCCAACTCTCCACAGTTGAAACAAGTCACAGTCTTCAACCGGCAGTCTGCAGCCAAATGACCACCTTTTCCACACTTGAAACACTTCTTCTCATTACTGGTACATTCATGGATACGATGCCCAGCCTGACCACATCTGTAACACTTAGCAGGGGCACTAGAGTCTCCCCCACTAGGCCTCTTCATCCCACTCTGCCTCTGGAAACCCTTGCCAGCTGCATACGGTTTCCCACGATCATTCTGACTCTTGCCTTTCCTATTAACCCTTTGCTGATAGCTCTCTGCTCTGGCTTTGGAATCCTGTTCAAAAATCCTGCAACAGTCAACCAAGTCAGAAAATACTCTAATCCGCTGATACCCAATAGCCTGCTTGATCTCGGGACGTAACCCATTCTCAAACTTCACACACTTTGAAAATTCTCCAGCAGCCTCACTATAGGGAGTGTAATACTTCGACAGCTCTGTGAACTTAGCAGCATATTCAGTCACAGACCGATTGCCCTGCTTCAATTCCAAGAACTCTATCTCTTTCTTTCCTCTAACATCCTCTGGAAAATACTTCCTCAGGAATCTCTCTCTGAACACCGCCCAAGTGATCTCAGCATTCCCAGCAGATTCCAACTCAGTGCGGGTAGCAACCCACCAATCATCTGCTTCTTCTGACAGCATATGCGTACCGAACCTGACCTTCTGGTTATCGGCACACTCAGTCACTCGGAAGATCCTCTCTATCTCCTTCAACCACTTCTGAGCACCATCTGGATCGTATGCTCCCTTGAACATTGGAGGATTGTTCTTCTGGAACTCACTCAGTTGACGAGCAGCTCCCATTCCCACCACATTCGGATTCCCTCCAAGTACTCCAGCTAGCATACCCAGAGCCTCAGCAATAGCAGCATCATCTCTACCTCTTCCAGCCATCTCTATTCTGAAAACCCAACAAGCTAAACAATAAGTACTGATAGGGTTACACAACACCTATCCCGTACAGGGAACAGAATAATTACGACTCGACTCGACCGACTATGCTCTGATACCACTAATGTAACACCCTTCTAAAATACCCTAAATATTTAAATTAAAAATAGCAGTATATCATCAGAGTAATTATGCCATTTAAGGGTGTCACACAATATTCCACACCATTCAACAATATAACGGTCATGCTCTTTTATTAATTCAAAGCATAACCATTTGCATAAAACACAGCGGATATAAATTTCATCAATCATGTAAAACATTACATGTAAAATGGTTCTCAACCAACAATAAAACATTTAAAATAAGTTAAAACAACCCATCCCGATGTTACATCTATCAGAGCACGACCCCCTAAGGAGACTACACTAGACTCCAAGCATTAACTTCTACTCAACTCATTGCTCGTTACCTGAAAAATAGTTGTAAGGGTGAGTTCCTCAATCAATATAATAAGCATTATAAAACATTATGTAATGCTAAGTAATTTTAACACATTTCATCACCCTAATCCAAACATATATTCAGTAACAGCACATCAACTCAACATAATACTCAACACCAACACAACACACGTATAATATTGGAATACATCCATTCATATCATACGCCATACATATATTATGCAATGAGACTCCATGCATGCGGTACCGACTATTTGTGAACATATAGTTCAACCTCACCGTCCAAATCCAGGCACGGCTACCAAGCTCACTAGTCCCACTCATTTGAGACATAGTGACTCACTCACTAATTCCTCACCATGGGAATTAGCTACCACCCCAAGGGCTATGCTATGCACGCTAATCACCTAGCATGCAAACATCAACAACAATCAAAATGATTTACTCACTAATTCCTCACCATGGGAATTAGCTACCACCATAAAGGCCACAATATGCATGCTAATCACCTAGCAATGCAACAACAACAACCATTCAAGAATAGACATATGCTCACACTCTAAGCCATAAACAGTCTATTCACAAATGCATACATAACTGATACATTCACAGCATCATGCATACCATCACACATCATCAACACATTTCATCACAAAAGCATATCATATCATGCCGCATAATCAAACACAGTATTAGCACACTCTACTAATACCTATACTACTCAAAACAACGGGAAATGATCCCTACTACGTCATACATCAGCTAAGTTACATCACTCAGCCTAAACAACCAAAAACTACACAACAACAGTTCAGAAAACCACAAGTCTGCCCATACGCGTATTGCCTATGCCCATACGCGTATTGCCCATTCCATACCAAGTCCATACGCGTATTGCCCAAGCCCATACGCGTATGCTACGCGTACCACATTCTCATACGCGTACCAACAGAGACAATTTCACGTTCAAAACCTCATCTTCCTCACCCATACGCGTAAGGCCTCATCCATACGCGTACCAGCCATATCATACGCGTATTGCCTAGTGCCATACGCGTATGACCAGAAACCAAAATTTCCAGATCTGCAATGGCTTTTCCTGCTACGAGATCTATCCAATTCAACCTTCCACAGTCCAAATTTTACACACAATTCATTCATCTCATCTAACACGAATCATACTCTTTCGATTTCACAAATTGCTAACCTTTCTACCTCTAATTCCTACGAATTTCTTCAATTTTAATCCCAATTTCGTTCATCCCCAAAAGTTCACAAATTCATCATACATCATTCAATCAGAGGCAATCAATGGTTTCTCACTACCCATCACATATTATCCCATAATACCCATTAATCGATGATAAACCCCCCTTACCTGAGTTAATCCGGCAATCTCTGAGCTCCAAGCTTTTCCTTCCTTCAACCTTCGTTCTCTGGCTCTTTGCCCTTTTTCCCTTTTCTGTCTCCTTTTCCCTTTCACGTGAAAATAACCTTTTTACCAAAAATGGGATTTTTCTAAATTCCAACTTATATATTTTCCAGTAATTACTATCCCAATAATAATAATAATAATCCAAAAATTTAAATTATTTAATTAAATTAATAAATATAATATTAACTTAGATTAAATAATTATCTTATTTTTATCGGGGTGTTACAGCTCACACCATTACGTTGATGCATTTTGAATCAAAACCCCAAGATCCATGTTGTGTCAGTCATATGTGGAGAAGAGTTCCTACATTCTGAACTCCCACACTTTCATTTGTCTGAAGCTCTCCTAGGCCAGGGATAAGAGCTGTGAGGTCTTACCCTCACTTCCTATTTCATCTGCTTCACCCTAACTCTCAATGTTAGGGTTAAGAGCTAACCACACCCGATGCCAGTTGGCTTGTGTCTCACAGCCTAACCTTGTATGAGCCCAATTGTGTGCATATAGTGTGTGTGCTTGCTTTGTGTGCTTGTATGTATTTGCTTGTGCTGTTTAGGATAGCTTGCTCCTTGTGCAAGTTAGATAGAAACCTTAACATAGGGATCGTATGCATGATAACTGCTAGGCTCGAGTCGTAGTCTCCCTAGTAGTTTTTGTCTCCCTTTGTATCTGGTTAGGATAGAAGTTCTCTCCCTGTGTAGGGGAACTACGTCACCCTGATCCTCATACCAGATGAGGTACGTAGGCAGGAGATGAGCTGATCTCTCTGGGCGCCCTTTTTCTTTTTCAACCCCTGTGTGTGTGTTTGGAGTCTGACATAAGCCTAGCGCTTGGCAGTCGGTTTCTTGTGTGGTGTTGTTTGGCGTGTGTTGGCCGAACTACGGTAGCTCTGATTCTCATTCCAGATGAGATACGTAAGCATTGGATGCGATATCCTAGCAAGCCCGTTCCCCCCTTCTTCCTTCTATCTATTCTTTCTGAGCGTGGATCCCGTCGAGTACGACGAACGTGAGGGGTGCTAATACCTTCCCCTTGCGTAACCGACTCCCGATCCCATCTCTCTCTGTTCGCGAGACCATGTCTTTTCCAGGTTTACTTCGAGCGTTTCCTTTCCCTCTTTTGGGATAAATAACGCACGGTGGCGGCTCTGTTTGTTTTGTTTTTCCCGCCGGTTGTTTTTCGCGGATGCGACAGCTGGCGACTCTGCTGGGGACACTAAGAAGTTGACCTCTTGCTGGTCCATCTTCCCTAAGCGAGTCACTCCTAGCGTTCTCTAGGATAGGTTGCTTGTGTTGCTCTATTTATTGCATTTATGATTATTATGTTGTGTATATATTTGCATAAATGTTTGCATGCATCATACTATCATTGTGCTGTCTTCTGTACAGGTGGTTCCTCTGATTTGGGGGGGTGTTCTGAGTGGGGCTAAAACCCAGGCCCGAGTATACACCTAGGATTAGCGTGGTCTCATGTTGCCTCTCATGTTAGGTCAACATGTTTTTGGCGACGTGACATACCACAAGTCGGACGAGGTTTATTTGAGAGTGCTCTTCCTTTGTGGAGTATCCACTTTGGTTGAGTCATCTTATCTGAGCTGTTGACTTCGGTGACCGATCTTTCCCGGATCTTTGGGTTAGATGATCTTAAGAGAGCTGCAGCGGCACACCCGAAAGGGCAAACCCATTGAGTATCTTTGCCCGATTGTCGAGACCATTATCCGCTTTAGGATGACCTGATTAGAATTCACCTGTGAGGGGAGGGTTTGATTCTTACAGATGCGTGTTCTGATGGTGACTAATGGTTCAGCTGTTGATCAGAGTCCTATTTATAAGTCGGATTTATGGATTTATTTCTGAGGCGCCGGAGTTCCGTCCGTGGTATTTATCAGTGGGGATCCCGTTTATTTCAGGATTCCCTGGGCTGGTTCAGAGGGTCTTATGGTTATCTGTTCAGAAGACTTTTTGGTGATGATGATGATATATCCTTCAGTTCCGTTTATTTCGGAACTCCAGAGTTGGATTTATGGTTGCTCAGTACCTCAGATGGTTGTGATCAGTTCAGAGGCTGTAACTCAGTGCAGTGGATGTTCAGATGACTTGGAGGATGGCACAGTGCATTGCATTCATACATCAGCATCATTCACATTTTGCATTTATCTGCATCTAACTCATGTTTATCCATATGCAGGGGACATTCTTGATTGAGATCCTGGTTGAGAGACTTCTTTGTTCCAGACATGAGGACCGGTTTGAAAGACGATGTTGTCTACAGCTTCTTTGACCCAGAGATTGGTGTGTTGAAGGATATGATAGCATTGATTACACCTGGCCATGTGGGGATGTTCCGTGAGGCTTACGGTGGTATTTTGAAGTTGGTTTTCAGGCTCACAGACAGTGATAGGAGCGTCATCCATACTCTTCTCCAGTTTTATGACTCGGGCTTGAGATGTTTCGTCTTCCCAGATTACTTATTGGGGCCTTTGATGGAGGACTATGCTAGCATCCTGGGTATCCAGATCAGAGATCAGATTCCATTCTATGTCACTAAGGGGGAACCTGATGCTGCTGAGATTTCTTGTGCTCTTTATTTGAGCCCGGAGGTGACCAAGGGGGGTTTGAAGGAGAAAGGAAAGTTACCCGGTTTTCATCTGAGTTTCTTAGAGGCTAAAGCCAAGGAGCATGCTGTTGTGGGTAATTGGAGGACCGTTTGTGCTTTGATTGCTGTGAGCATCTATGGGACCATCCTGTTTCCTAATCAAAAGAACTTTGTGGACATTAATGTCGTTCGGTTGTTTATACAGAGGAATCATATTCATACTCTGGTTGGGGATGTTTATTACTCGGTCCATAATCGGAACGAGAAGCGGCGTGGGGGATTGGTCCGATGTTGTACTCAGCTGTTGTACAAATGGTTCATGGGGTATTTACCTTCCAGGGGTGCCTTTGTCTTTCTTGACCCTACTGTCAAGTGGTCAGTCCGGTTGATGGGTTTGCGAGCCAATGACATAGCTTGGACTCACAATGGTATGGCTGGACGAGATTTCATTTACAGTTGTGGGAGTCTTCCCAATGCACCTCTTATAGGAGTTCAAGGTTGCATTAATTATAACCCGGTGCTTCTTAGGAGACAAATGGGATTTGCTGTGGAGGGTCCTCCTCTCGGGCGAGAGATTCAGGAGTCTTTTTACTTCCCAATTGAGGGTAATCAGACAAAGTTGAGGCAAGTGTCTGATGAGTGGCGCGACATTCAGAGGAAGGGCAAGGTTCCTTTTGGTAAGGTTAACAGCAGGTCTTTTCCTCCATTTGATGATTGGCTTAGGAAGAGGATTGAGCTCACACGTCTACCATTTCCTGGAGGTGATCCTTGGTGTCCTTTGATTGAAGGGACACGTTCTTCTGTCAGCATGGAAGAGTTCCTTGAGATGAAGAAAGCCAGAGATCAGCTGCAAGCAGAGAAGACTGAGTTGGAGATGAGTGTTGCTAGAATTCAGATGGCTAATCAGGAAATTAAAGGGAGAATAGAAGATCAGGATAAGAGACATGCCATGGAAGTGAAGCGCTTTGAGATAGACACTACTTATTACCGTAAGATCAGCCAAGCATTGGAGTCGTCTATAAAGGAGCACGACATCACCAAGGAGAGGTTAGCTAGAGCTTCGAAGGTCATCGAAGATGAGAAGAGGAGACAAATCCTTGTGAGGGATCAGAGAGATGCCAGAGCTAAAGTCCTTGCCACAGAATGGGAAGCTGAGAAAGCGAAGATTATTGCTGAGAGAGATCACTATCTTGCTGAGAGGGATCATTACTTCAGACAGATGAAGATTCACCAGAAGGAGATAGGGAGATTGCAGTAGGAGAACACTGAGCTTAGGTTCGCGGTGAAGTTTACCAGGATGGTTGATGATGCGGAGCCTTCTGTGAGGCCTTCGTCAGTTTAGACCTTTCTTATTTGTGTTGAATTACCGTCAGGCCTGTTGACGGAATTCACTTGTTTGTATTTTCTTTCTGATTCTGGAGAATTGCATCTGATTTGTATCAGCCTGATGTGTGACTTTTGCACTTGTAGTGCACTTTTGATATACAATGGTTATTTTCATTCAGTGATCGATCTTCAAGCTTTATTTGCTTTCCTGGGCACTCACATAACACACATGGTTGGGTGGTATCTTTGCTAAATCATATATCTCTGATCTGTATGATGAAATCATTCGATGAATGTCAGAATATTGCTGCCGGATTATTATCTGTCTCGATGAAGCCAAGATCGAAAGACAGAATGTTCCTCATGTGGATAGACATTGCATTCATGCATAATCATAATAACTTGTCTTCTATTTTGCAGGTGTCAGTTTCTAACGTGCTTGATTGTTACAGGAATTATTGCTCGTGCGCGTAGAATCATTCCCTTGCACACAATCCGTCCACACAGATACTTTACCAGACGCAACACACCTAGGCTGATGGATCTACCCAACGCAGATTTTCTCGAGCTGAAGGAGAAAATGAATGAACTGATCAACGTCATGCAAGGATTTGTTGTGGGCCAGAAAGCACTTGCTGATAAAGTGGAGAAGCTCGAGCGGGCTTCAGCTGCTAACAGTGGTGTCAACTTGGAGGGTGTCTCCAACCATGGCCTTGGTGGTTCCAGGGATGGAGGGGATCTCGGAAAGAAGACAACTGTTGGTGTAGTGACTAATAATGTTGGGGGTTTTGGTGCTGCCACAAGTGGTAGACCAGGTCCGATGGGTAACAATATGAAGGACAACCTGTTTCCTCCTTTCTTCGGGGCTGAAGAGGATAGAGAGGAAGACAGAGAAGCAGATCAGTTCTCCATGTTGAATGAACAATTTGGCTAATACGGTGTTCAACCGCCAAATAAAGAGATTCAGGTGTTGGCTGAGAAGATAAGGGCCTTGGAAAGCCATGCTACTCCAGGGGTTGTTAATATGTCTAATATGGGGCTGGTTTAGGGGATTGTGATCCCACAAAAGTTTAAGGCGCCCGCGTTTGACAAATACAATGGGAGTTCTTGCCCGGAAACCCATCTTTAGGCCTTCGTCCGTAAGATTTCTGCTTATACCGTGGACCAAAAGCTTTGGATGTACTTCTTCCAGGACAGTCTATCTGGGGGGTCTTTGGAATAGTACACCAAGCTGAGGTCGACTGATATCAAGAGCTGGCAGGATCTTGGTGATGCTTTCTTTAAACAATACCAGTTCAACGCTGATATGGCTCCAAGTCGTACCCAATTCAAGGGTATGTCTCAGAAGCCTAATGAGGGGTTTAAAGAATATGCACAGAGGTGGAGGGAGTTGGCTGCCCGAGTCCAACCTCCATTGGTAGACAGAGAAATGTCAGATCTGTTTATGGGTACCCTTCAGGCGACCTTTGCAGAGAGAATGGTTGGATGCCCGGTTACCAATTTTGCTGATATTGTGGTGGCCGGAGAAAGAATTGAGAGTTGGTTGAAGTTGGGAAAGATACAGGGTAACGCTTCGTCATCTGGATCGAAGAAGCCCTTTGGAAATGGTCAGAGGAAGAAGGAGGGTGACACCAGTGCAGTGTATGCTCAGAGGGGGCAGAGCAGGGATCGTTACTACCAGCACACTGCTGCGGTAACTATTCCTGCTGATAATCAACAACAGCAACAGCAACAACCGCAACAACAACGACAGCCATTTCAACAGAGACCGCAGAGGGCCGGGTATCAAGTAAGAGTGCGAATCAATGATCGTCAATTCGATAGACCACCTGTGACCTATTCATTCTTGTTGAAGAAGCTGAAAGACTTGGGGTTGGTCCAGTTGAGGACGTTGGCACCGTTGAGACCTGATCAGAGGTCGGCCAGCTATGACGAGAACGCCAAATGTGAATTTCACTCAGGTGCCCCTGGGCACAACGTGGAAAACTGTAAAGCTTTTAAGCATGTGGTCCAGGACTTGGTGGATTCTAAGGCAATCAACTTTGCACCATCTCCAAATGTTAATGCTAATCCCATGCCAGCGCATGGTCAAATGGGGGTGAATGCAATTTCAGAGGGTGGAAGAACAGTTGGGCTTATGAGTATAGACCAGTTGAAGACTCCGTTGGCTGAGGTCAAACGACAATTGTTGAAGAGTGGGGTCTTCCCGGGTTGTGGTGACTGTTGTGCTGCATGCACTGTTGCTCCTGACGGGTGTGTATTGTTGAGGGAGGCTGTCCAGAGGCTGATGGATGAGGGAAGCCTCAGGTTTGAGAAAGTGGATTTGGGGAAGGAAAATGTCTCCACCATAACCATTTACTTCGACCCGGTCGATTTGTCAACGCTGGCAGATGCGGCTCCAGTTACTATCACGGTACCTGGGTCAATTCCTTATGACAAAGATGACGCCGTGTCGTGGAATTATGGTGGAGAAGTATACTGTAATAGGGAGAAGTTGGAGGATCAGACTGCGGATGAAACCACCGTTTCAAAGGTGGATAATGCCGGACCTAGTGGTTTCACTCGCAGTGGAAGGTTGTTTGCCCCTGATGCTTTGAGAAGTGGTGAAGGAGAGAAAGAAAAGAAGCTAAAGGCCGACGCTTTAGCCAGGGCAAGAAGAAAACAAGTGGTAAATGAGGGTACTCCTGTGGTGACACCGGCGCCTGGTGGGTCGGAGAGAGAACTTGATGATGAAGCTGAGGAATTTTTTAGAATCATCAAGAAGTCAGAGTACAAGCTTGTTGACCACTTGCAGCAGACGCCGTCCAAGATCTCAATCTTGTCCTTATTGCTGAGCTCCGAGGGGCATAGAGAGGCTTTGCTGAAAATATTGAAGAGAGCCTATGTTCCTCAGGAGATAACAATCAATCAGTTGGAGACGGTGGTGTCAAACGTTAATGTCGGCCATGGGTTGGGTTTCACTGATTTAGATCTGACGGTGGATGGACGTAATCATAATAGGGCATTACACATCGCAATGGAATGTAAAGGAGTCGTGCTTTCGCACGTGTTGGTTGATACCGGTTCCTCATTAAATGTGTTGCCAAAGAAGGCCTTGGCGAAGTTGAACTGTGAAGGGTTAATTTTGATGCCCACTGACCTGGTGGTGAGAGCTTTTGACGGTTCGAAGCGGGCTGTGTTTGGGGAAGTGGAGCTCCCTGTGAACATCGGGCCCGAGGTGTTCAAGTCGGTATTCTATGTCATGGATATTCAGCCGGCATACAGTTGCCTGTTGGGTAGACCGTGGATTCATGCTGCTGTGGCAGTGACTTCGACTTTGCACCAGAAGCTGAAGTATATCTGGGACGGGCAGGTCGTCATAGTCTGTGGAGAAGAAGACATCTTCGTCAGCCACCTATCATCGTTCAAATATGTTGAAATGGACGGTGAAATTGTTGAGACGCCAAGTTAAGCATTCGAAACCGTCAAGGTGGAGAATGCTCTTTTTGCCAAAGAAGAGGAGAAGCCGTCCATTTCTTCATACAAGCAGGCCGCCGAGGTGGTGAAGAATGGGGAAGCTCCAGGTTGGGGGAAGATGATGGACATCGCCGCCAAGAAAGACCGATTCGGAGTGGGTTATCAGCCGGGCCGAGGCTCGTCTGGACAGGGCAGAGGACGTCGTCCGTCGTTCACGTTCACCAGTGTTGGAATGCTGGATCCAGATCATATCTGTATGATGAGTGAAGAAGTTGACAGTGATTGCGAGATAGATCAATGGATAAAGTCGTGCGTACCAGGGATGGAAGTCCAGAATTGGAAGACTGAAAAGATCATCACTGTCACTCTATTTGAAGAGTAATATTTTCTGTTTTCAATTTTATCTGCATGGAAACCTTACGTTTTGCCCGAAACGTAATGGTTCATTGTAAGGGCCACCTCATGTTTCATTTTGCAATATTTGCATCATAAATAAAAGGATGTTTTTCAATTAAAAGCGGTGTTCCTTGTTTTTCATGTATTTTTGCAGTTTAAAACGAAAATAAAAATGGCAATGTTTTCATTTTCCTTTTAATTTGTTTCGCTCCGGTTCTAAAGCAATGCATGAATCAACATTCATGCAGATGCGATCTTTCTCCGGATCTCATTGATAACAATCCTGTTACACCCTCATATGACTTCGACAATCCGATCTATCATGCCGAAGAAGAAGGCGAAGAAGATTGTGAACTGCCGGAGGAATTAGCCAGGTTGTTGAAACAAGAGGAGAAGGTGATTCATCCGCACGAGGAGCAAGTTGAGGTTGTGAATCTGGGTACCGACGAGGTCAGAAAAGAGGTGAAAATCGGGGCCGCTTTGGAGGAAAGTGTTAAGAGCAGAATGGTAGCATTGTTAAAAGAATATGTCGACATCTTTGCCTGGTTTTATCAAGATATGCCAGGGTTGGATACCGATATCGTTGTGCACAAGCTACCGTTGAGAGCAGATTGTCCTCCAGTGAAGCAGAAGTTGCGCAGAACCCGACCTGAGATGGCCATGAAAATTAAAGAAGAGGTTCAGAAGCAGTTGGATGCTGGTTTCCTAGCCGTCACTAATTATCCGCCTTGGGTCGCGAACATTGTGCCAGTGCCGAAGAAAGATGGGAAGGTGAGAATGTGTGTGGATTACCGGGATTTGAACAGAGCGAGCCCGAAGGATGATTTCCCATTACCTCACATTGATGTATTGGTAGATAATACAGCTCAATTCTCGGTGTTTTCCTTCATGGATGGCTTTTCTGGCTATAATCAAATCAAAATGTCGCCAGATGATATGGAGAAAACAACGTTCATCACGCCGTGGGGCACTTTTTGTTATAAGGTGATGCCATTTGGTCTCAAGAACGCCGGTGCTACTTATCAGAGGGCCATGGTGACTTTGTTTCATGATATGATTCATCATTAAATCGAATGCTATGTTGATGACATGATAGCAAAGTCCCAAACAGAGGAGGGGAATCTGGTAGATCTGGCCAAGTTGTTTGACCGGTTGAGACAATTCAGACTGAGGTTGAATCCGAACAAGTGCACTTTCGGAGTGCGGTCTGGTAAATTGCTGGGGTTTATAGTAAGCGAAAGAGGAATCGAGGTTGATCCTGCTAAAGTAAAAGCAATACAAGAAATGCCTGAACCGAGGACGGAGAAAGAGGTTCGTGGTTTCTTAGGTAGATTGAACTACATTTCACGGTTCATATCTCATCTAACAGCCACGTGTGAACCAATATTCAAGTTATTGAGAAAAGATCAAACGGTCAGGTGGAATAATGATTGCCAAGCGGCATTTGAAAAGATAAAAGAGTATTTGTAGGAGCCTCCGATTCTGATGCCTCCTGTGGAGGGACGACCGTTAATCCTGTACTTGACAGTCCTCGAGGGGTCTATGGGGTGCGTACTGGGGCAGCATGATGAGTCTGGTCGAAAAGAGCATGCCATATACTACCTTAGCAAAAAGTTTACCGACTGTGAAACAAGATATTCACTGCTCGAGAAAACTTGTTGTGCCTTGGTCTGGGCTGCTCGCCGACTGAGGCAGTATATGCTGGTTCATACCACTTTATTGATTTCCAAGATGGATCCGATCAAGTATATTTTTTAGAAGCCAGCATTGACCGGACGGGTTGCGAGATGGCAAATGATTTTGACCGAATACGATATATAATATACCTCTCAGAAAGCAATCAAGGGGAGTGTATTGTCTGATTACCTCGCCCAGCAACCCATTGAGGATTATCAACCGATGAAGTTTGAGTTCCCTGATGAGGACATCATGTTTCTCAAATCGAAAGATTGCGAGAAACCGATCCCGGAGGAGGGGCCTGACCCTGAATCCGAATGGATTTTGATGTTTGATGGGGCCGTTAATGTGAATGGTAGTGGTGTTGGTGCTGTTTTGGTTACGCCGAAAGGATCCCACATTCCTTTTGCTGCCTGGCTAACATTTGAGTGCACCAACAATATGGCTGAATACGAAGCTTGTATCTTGGGGATTGAAGAGGCGATTGATTTGAGGATCAAGAACCTTGTCATATATGGAGATTCAGCTTTGGTTGTGAATCAGGTTAATGGAAAATGGTATACGCATCAATCTCATTTAATTCCATACCGGGATTATACGAGGAGATTGTTGACGTTTTTCACCAAGGTGGTATTGCATCATGTGCCTAGAGAAGAGAATCCTTTGGCAGATGCTTTGGCTACTCTGGCCGCCCTGATTAAGGTGCAGTGGTGGAATCAGTTCCCAAGTGTTGAGGTGGGGCGTCTGGATAGACCGGCTTATGTGTTTGCTGTTGACACAGCGCCTGATGATGAGAAGCCGTGGTATTACGATATCAAGCGCTATCTGGAAACCCAAGAGTATCCTGAGGGAGCATCCAAGAAGGACCGAAAGACTCTGAGGAGGTTGTCCATGGTGTTCTACTTGAATAAGGATGGGGTTTTGTACAAGCGTAATTTCGATTGGGTCTTGCTCAGATGTGTTGATGACAAAGAAGCAAGCCAATTGATGAAAGAGGTTCACGAGGGGTCGTTCGGTACCCATGCCAGTGGGAATGCAATGGTGAAGAAGCTGCTGAGGGCTGGATATTATTGGATGACAATGGAGGCCCAATGTTTCAATTTCGTGCGGAAGTGTCATAAATGTCAGATTTATGCTGACAAGGTGCACGTGCCTCCAAATCCGTTGAGTTTGATGTCGTCTCCATGGTCGTTTGCTATGTGGGGCATTGATATGATTGGGAAGATTGAGCCTACGGCTTCGAATGGGCACCGGTTCATATTAGTGGCTATTGATTACTTCACCAAGTGGGTGGAAGC
Source organism: Lathyrus oleraceus (assembly GCF_024323335.1). Classification (NCBI taxonomy): domain Eukaryota; kingdom Viridiplantae; phylum Streptophyta; class Magnoliopsida; order Fabales; family Fabaceae; genus Lathyrus; species Lathyrus oleraceus. The sequence continues at coordinate 208,073,596 of NC_066583.1, forward strand.
AGCCTCTTATGCCAATGTGACGAAGCAGGTCATTGCCAGATTCCTTAAGAGAGACATCATTTGCAGATATGGGGTTCCCGAGAGAATCATTACTGATAATGGTTCTAATTTGAATAACAAGATGATGGCAGAACTGTGTCGGGAATTCAAGATCGAGCATCACAATTCTTCTCCTTATCGTCCGAAGATGAATGGGGCGGTTGAGGCAGCCAATAAGAATATTAAGAAGATTGTGCAGAAGATGGTCGTGACCTATAAGGATTGGCACAGGATGTTGCCATTTGCATTGCATGGGTATCGAACTTCAGTGCGTACGTCTACTGGGGCAACACCATTCTCACTTGTGTATGGGATGGAGGCCGTGTTGCCAGTTGAGGTTCAGATTCCGTCGTTGAGAGTCCTGATGGACGTGAAATTGCAAGAGGCTGAATGGGTAAGGACTCGGTACGAAGAGTTGAGCCTGATTGAGGAGAAGAGGCTGGCGGCCATCTGTCATGGGCAGTTGTACCAGCAGCGGATGAAGCGTGCTTTCAACCGAAAGGTGTGACCTCGTGTGTATCACGTAGGAGATCTGGTGCTGAAAAGGATCCTTCCTCCTCAAAACGATCGTAGGGGCAAGTGGACACCCAATTATGAAGGTCCATTCGTGGTCAAGAAGGTTTTCTCTGGCGGAGCCTTGTTGTTGACGACCATGGATGGTGAGGATTTTCCATCCCCTGTGAATGCGGACGCAGTTAGAAAATACTTCGTTTAAGAGACCCGCTGGACGAAAAGAATAAAATAGTCCAGGCAAAAAAGGGCATCCCGGCGAACCAAAAAAAAAGGAAAAAGGTTCGGGAAAAAATTAGGGATAAAAAGAAAAAATGTACACCCGGCAAGTCGAAAACCTGAAAAGGCGGCTTGGGCAAAAAAGGGTATCCCGGTGGACTGAAAACCCGAAAGGGCGGTCCAGGCAAAAGAGGGATTGAAATGAACAATTACGTCCAGGATGTTCGTTTGCTTTAATTATGACACCAGGATAATCCCCGACAGAGATCAGTCGAGAGCGTCTTGTTCAGAAGGCAGAAAGCACGGAAAGTCTGAGGACATATGGGGTGTAACCGAGTTGGAACTCGATGAGATCGCGGTTTCACATTGCCATTAGGATAGATTTTTCCTTTTGTGCGCAATTACCTCTTTTCAGGAATTGCTTCCTTTGTATTGCTCAGTTTGAGTCACACCTTTTCAATCAATAAAATGCATATTCAGTCAAATAATTTTGTTTTTATTTTCATTACCGCTTTGATTGCAAAAACATCCAATTGTTTGTGATAAAGAATCTTTGCATTTTAAGACATACGGGTCCCTTCCAATGCATGTTTATAAGATTGAAAACTTGAAATCTTATTTGGAAGGTTGAGTGACTCAGGTGTTGAAATCTTGGCACGCCTGGGGCACGTTTTTGTCTAACGATCTCTTTTGCAGGTGCTGTTAGATATTTTCACTCACTTGCAGGATTGTGATGAGAAGTTTTGGCAAAAGGATCCCCACGGAGTCCAATCAGGGACCGAGGAATGATGGAAAGATGGCGAGGGGTGACGATGATCCTGGATATTAATCAAGAAGACTCTTCAAAATCTGGAGACTGGAAAGTTTGTATGAATCCAAGGAGTTCGATCTCTGTCGAGTACGGAGGAGTCGAGAATACAAGGTGATGAATCAGAAAAGTCCAGACGGGTCGGGGAGCTCTCAAAAGTGGAAAGCTGATACTCTGGTTAGATGGTGAATACCATGGTTCGACGAGTCGATGGGTGTTCTGTGCCAGATTTTCCTGGTTTCTCCAAGCAGGATTGAGATCGGTGTTTCCTCAGCAGCCCGGCCTGGAGGTTGCTAATTCCCAGCGGAGGTGCCTGTTGGTAGTTGTTTTTCCTAACATGGCGGAGCTTGTTAAGTTCCCTAGCAAGCCGAAGGTTGTTGTTTCCCCCACAGAGTGCGTTGGTGGTTTCTTCCCCAGCGAAGTCCCCAAGTGGATCAGGTTCAGTGGAGTTCATCCCTGGTGAGGGTTGTCCTTTCCCCAGCAGCAGTGTTATTCCCCAGCAGGGTGGAGGTTGGAGTGTTATCGAGTTCCTCAGCAGAGTGCCTCGAGCTCCCCAGTAGAGTCTCTGGAGGGGGATACTTTTTATACATTCATCATTTAGATAAGCATAGCATATTGCATGCCTAATTGCGTAGCATTTCCATGATTATGGAGCATTACGCTAAAAAAAATCATCATGCATAAGCATTGCAAGCATAAGCTAGTCTCGAGCTGTGGTTACCGTTTAAGAATTGGTTTAGCTGGATGGTGAAGATGTTACTCTGAGGAGTTTAGCATCATGACGTCAGATCAATAATGATTCACAGTAGTGCGACACTCGATGAGATTTCTGTCGGGCGGAGATGGAAATGATAATCAAAGAAGTTTCGGGGTCCAAAGCGAAAAAATAAAGAGAGAAAAATCCTCAGCTGAGCGCAATTTGTTCGTTCACAATGGATTAAGTAGAGATGGCATGCTCATGGTTTATTATCCCCAGCATAAGTTGTTGGCCCACGTGCCATCTAATTCATCATGTTTCCTTATTTCTGCCGATACTGACAGGCATGAAGTTTCCGATGTTCAGATCGAAGAAGTTTCCGACGATCAGGTCGAAGTACTTGTGGCACTCAGGCCGGTTTCCGATGTTCAGATCGAAGAAGTTTCCAACGTTCAGGTCGAAGTACTTGTGGCACTCAGGCCAGTTTCCGGTCTTCAGATCGAAGAAGTTTCCGACGTTCAAATCGAAGAACTTGTGGCACTCAAGCCAGTTTCCGGTTTTCAGATCGAAGAAGTTTCCGCGTTCAGGTCGAAGAACTTGTGGCACTCAGGCCAGTTTCCGATTTTCGGATCGAAGAAGTTTCCGACGATCAGGTCGACGCACTTGTGGCATTCAGGCCAAGTTTCCGGTGTTCAGGCCGAGGTGGGTATTCAGACCAGTTTCCGATCTTCAGATCGAAGAAGTTTCCGACGATCAGGTTGAAGTACTTGTGGCACTCAGGCCAATTTTCCAGTATTCAGACCGAAGTGGCATTCAGACCAATTTTCGGGCATTCAGGCCAATATCTCGGCGATCAGACCGACATCAATACTCTCATGTTCCGATGCTCAATTCAGACTGATGAGCGGCGTTCAGGCCATGATGGTTCCTGTGTTACCATTTATTTTGGTATCCAGGACAATGTTCCTTTTCGGTATTCAGGCCGACTTTCTCCGTACCAGGCGGATTCTTCTTTGAGTTTGCTTCTTTGCCGATTCTGACAGGCATTGTTATTTATTTTCCCATTAGAGCGCAAATTGTTCGTCTGTTCTTGGTATTCAATCACTCTTCACCCTAATCATCTGAAAGCCGAGGCTATTCATATCGACAGGTTCACAGCGGATTGAATAGGGGCAGCTGTAACACCTCAAAGTTTGCCCTCCTCTCTTGGGACTAGCTTAGCATATTGCATCTCATTTTTAGGACATTAGGCATTACATCTTTGCGTATCATGTGAAATAAGCAAGTCATCCTCCTAGGTCTTTCTCAGAAGATAGAGAGGTTAAAAGATTTAAGCCTGAGGGTCTCATAAATTGATCACTAATCATCTGAGGTTTGTGCTTCAATTAGGGTTTCTTGGTTCCTCAGGGAGGTTGAGTATTATCTTGGTTGAGATGGTATCTCATCATCATCATGGTTCATTATTTCTGATCAGATTCCTTGGGATTAGGGTTTTGACCTCTGGTCAACCCTAATCAGTTGCATTCTACTAGTCAGGGTTTCTCAAGGAGATGAGGTCTTCATTGAGATGGAGATCATCATATGATTTTATTGAGCTTGTATAAGCTAGGGTTTCATTTTGGGAGTTGTCTCAGCAAGGGTTGAAGGCTCAGAATGCATCAGTCCATGATCAAATCATCTGAGGCCCACAAAAGTTAACAAAAGTCAACTGTCAATTCAACTATGGATTTGGAGGTGGGAAATGGTTAGAGATGCCTCATTCATGTGTAAACAAGTCTCATTTGACATCTCAAACATCAACATTGAAGAATTTGAGGTCAGGTCAAGACTTTCCAAAAGTAGCAGGTGACATGTAATTTGAACTTTCCAAAAATGGAAAGATTTTGGACCAACTTCAACTCAACTTTACATCATCAAGAAAGCTTCAACTGAAATTTTGTTTAACATGAAAGTTGAATATCTTTCTCTCCCATTTCTAAAAAGTCCAAGATCATGGATTTATCATGTGTGGTTGAGGAGATATGGTCCAATCATGGCAAAGTGTGGTTCAAACTTCAAATGGGCATAACTTTCAAACCAAAACTCCAAATTGAGTGGTTCTTTTTGCACTTTGATCCTTGTAACATATATTTTCCAAGCATATCACTACATGGCATGAAATCTCATTGCATGATCATTGGTGCATTCATGAAGATTTTTGGTAAAAATTTCATAAACTCATTTTGATTGAACATATGCATACCAAACCAATTTCAATGTGTGCATGGAATCATTTTAAGGCATTTTGGGCCAGAACATGCACTGTTCACGTGCATGGGGGTGCATGGAGTAGAAAATGCATTTTTGCACAAACACCACAAAACTCACTAATCACACTTGCATTTGGCTTAAGTTGTTGTTAAACATGATTAGCATGGAGTATATATGCTTAATCATAACTGTTTTGATCACAATTAACATTTCAGATCTAGATTCAACAAAATTCTCCAATTTTTTCTCTCACTTTTTTTCCAAAATTCTTCAAACCTAAACACTTTTCATTGATCATTTCATCATCATGGAGCATAATTGAGCACATTTGGACGTGTAAGCAAGAGAAATCGTGGTTTTTTGAGCTAGGTGTAAAGAGTGAAGCATCCATGGCAGTTGGAGATTCAGCTGAATTCATGTGCATTTGAGCCTCACATTCATCATCATTCATCTCAAGAAGCATATTGGAAGAGATCTGAGGACTTGCCAAGCCTTGTAATACGCGATTCCAGTTGCTGTTCATCAAGAGGTTACTTTTTCGACCTCTTTAATTCACAAATTCATTATGCCTATTGTGTAGTTCATTGAATGGTGATGAATCTGAGCTTTGAATCGAGTGAAATGATGCTATATACACAAAGTTACATGCAATTGAAGTTTTGATGATGATTCTTGATTCCTTCGATCCATGCGTGTTTGATTGTTTTTGCATGAAATATTGTTGGATTCTTGATGTATGATGCGTGGCGAGTTGATTGATATGCTTGATTTTCATTTCTGGAACTTTTGGAAAAAATCTGGAAAAGTTGGATGAAGATCTTCGTGATCTTCATCGTGTTCTTCAAGAGATTCATAGCATTTTCTAGGCTACCTACGGATTTTGCCATGAGTTCATGCGTATTACCTGCGGATTTTCAAATCCATGCACAGCGCGCGTTTTAGGGTTTTATGGTTAAACGATGTCGTTTTGAGGAAAGCGCGCGTTTGTCATTTTAAATGTAGCCTCGGTTCGAATCCGAGCGAAGCTTGTTTTTCAAACTGCATTGTATTTTCCTTTCCCTCCCTCATTTTCATGCCTTGGCTCCAAAATCATCTTTCAAATATTTCTCAACTTCTAAAATTCACTATAAATTGAAAATTCATCCAAATGACCTCCAATTTTTTGCATTATGTTTCTCATGTTGTCTACTTTTTAGTGATTATCAAAATGCAAGTTGTGCTTGGTTGGATATGTTTTGGTGCTAGAATGTTTGAGTACATGTCCATATTTGACCTTGCCTTGGTTATCATGTTGTGAAATGTTGGTCTTTGATCCAATGAATGTGAAATTTTGCATGCTATAACTAGACATATTGCTTGACATTTTGGTGTTGATTTGGTATTTTTATCACTTGTCATTTCTGTTTTATGAATGTGCTAAGTTGGTGTGACAATTTGTGTCACACCTTGTGATGTTCAACTTGAATGATGTGTTTACCATGCCAAATGATCTCCAATTGCCCTGATTTTTTATGTGATGCATGTTATAGATGTTGTGATTGCTCATGAATTTTGTTGGAATTATTTGAATCATTTCTGATTTAATTGAGATTTTTCATTCTGGTTGGTCATATTTGAGCTTTAAAATTGCCTTGAACTTCAATTGATCATGAAATGCTTTTGGTTAATGATATTGATATGAGACCTTTTGGAATGTTTCAAGATGTGAATGAAGATGATTCATGTTAAATTTCAAGTTCTGTTTTGAATGTTTGACTCTTTTGACCCTAGGCTTTGACCTAGTGGTTTGGACTCACTGTTTGGATTGAGAATTTCAGGTTCAAAGGCACATTTCCATGAATGGAGTGGCTCATTCATTTGAGTTTGACTAATTGGTTGAGGATTGGCTAACCTTGTGTTGTTTTGTAGGTTGATGCTAACTCATTTGAGTTTGCCTTGTGGCTTGCACATTGTGAACAATGTCTGTCTGCTTGTTATTGCTTGTTGATTGTTTGTCTGTACAGTTGAACTGATTAGTTTAGATTTTTCACAGGTACCTAAGTTGCTTTGAGTTCTTTTGAACTTGCTTTTGCTTTGCTTGGTTGCTTAACCACTTAGGTATAATTTCTCTGACTTCATGTAGTCTGGAAGACTTGTCCTGTTATATGGGCAGGCACCTGTCTGAAGCCCTCCTTAAGAGGCAATGCTTGTGAATGTTTACTTTTGTGCCAAGCAGGTAAAGACCTCTTAAGAGGCAATTGGCAGATAAAAGGGATGTGCAATCCATCCCCTGCTATTCAGTTGAGTCATTCATCCTGCTCACACCATTGTGTTGATGCATTTTCAATCAAAACCCCAAGATCCATGTTGTGTCAGTCATATGTGGAGAGGAGTTCCTACATTCTGAACTCCCACACTTTCATTTGTCTGAAGCTCTCCCAAGCCAGGGATAAGAGCTGTGAGGTCTTACCCTCACTTTCTATTTCATCTGCTTCACCCTAACTCTCAATGTTAGGGTTAAGAGCTAACCACACCCGATGCCAGTTGGCTTGTGTCTCACAGCCTAACCTTGTATGAGCCCAATTGTGTGCATATAGTGTGTGTGCTTGCTTTGTGTGCTTATATGTATTTGCTTGTGCTGTTTAGGATAGCTTGCTCCCTGTGCAAGTTAGATAGAAACCTTAACATAGGGATCGTATGCATGATAACTGCTAGGCTCGAGTCGTAGTCTCCCTAGTAGTTTGTGTCTCCCTTTGTATCTGGTTAGGATAGAAGTTCTCTCCCTGTGTAGGGGAACTACGTCGCCCTGATCCTCATACCAGATGAGGTACGTAGGCAGGAGATGAGCTGATCTCTCTGGGCGCCCTTTTTCTTTTTCAACCCCTGTGTGTGTGTTTGGAGTCTGACATAAGCCCAGCGTTTGGCAGTCGGTTTCTTGTGTGGTGTTGTTTGGCGTGTGTTGGCCGAACTACGGTAGCTCTGATTCTCATTCCAGATGAGATAAGTAGGCATAGGATGCGATATCCTAGCGAGCCTGTTCCCCCCTTCTTCCTTCTATCTATCCTTCCAGTGTGTGTGTGCAGTTTGTGAGCAGTGTTTAGCAACCTTTCTCCTATTCTTTCTGAGCGTGGATCCCATCGAGTACGACGAACGTGAGGGGTGCTAATACCTTCCCCTTGCGTAACCGACTCCCGATCCCATCTCTCTCTGGTCGCGAGACCATGTCTTTTCCAGGTTTACTTCGAGCGTTTCCTTTCCCTCTTTTGGGATAAATAACGCACGGTGGTGGCTCTGTTTGTTTTGTTTTGCCCGCCGGTTGTTTTTCGCGGATGCGACAATAAGCATGGAAGACTCATTGTTCGTCACTAAGGATATAGGTGAGTATTACATCTACCTCAAGGATAACTCAAACATAATAGCTAAAGGTTATGAAAAAAGTTTGGTTAAGAAGGTGGCCATTGAAACCACAAAAGTATTTTGAATGGGTTATATTTACCAATGAAAAGTATTTACAAGATATGGTTAAAGTGGATTTAAAGATTCAATTCAAAATAAGTATTAAGAAAAGAAAGTTTGAAAATCAAAAGCATAAGGCTTAGGTTTCTAATGTTGAAAACAAATGTTAAATGTTTGCACAAAAGTTTTGGCTTGGGTTAGAGTGGAGGGAAGAAGAAGAATGGCTAAAGTCCTAAACATACAAGAGGTAAGGAATAAGAAGTAAAACCACAAATGGAGTTCCTCTCTTGAGATCATATTGATGATCCAAGTAGCTTTCATCCTTTGGAATAAGCAATCACATAAGCATAAACTCAAGCAATCAACAATCAAATGAACTCTTGGAAAGCTCCTCAATGTATCTTGGGTCCCTCTCTCTTAGAAGCTCATGGTAATGGTTCCTCAATTTGGATCAAGTTGGAATCCCTAGCACAAGAACACGCACATTAAAAGATTCTAGCAAAACAAACAAGGAATGGACAAGAAGAGTTTAGAAGTTGGTCCTTTCAAGGTCATCTTTCAACATTAAGCATTCTAAAGGCCCAATGCCTAGTTGCTCTTTGACTTTTATAGCACTCTAAAGGCTCAATGCCTAGTTGCTCTTTGACTCCAAATTTGCATAGGGAAAGTCCTAAAGTCTAAGTCCATTTTGTCCAATTCTTTGCATTGTGGTCAACAATAATCAAACAAAACACAAGCATAAAAGTATATAAAAAATCATATGCTCAAGTGAGAAAAAGGCAAATTGCATTAACATAAACATGTACTCCTTTGAGCAAAGGGAAAAGCAAATGAATAATATGTACAAGAATAGTAAATTGCATAAATGTAAAGTGCAAAAAGTAAATGTTAATGGTTAATGATTAGTGTTAATAGTTAGTATGTCATAAGGCAAATTTAGCGTTATGTTAAGCAATTGTAATTGGACTTATGTAGACGTTACAACTATCTGAGGCCAGTCAATAATAATGTAGGCAACAACACAAGTTAGAAGTCTTGATTAGTGAACCAAGTTCCAACAACTTGCCATGCCAAAAAGAAGAAGAGAATTGATCTTGTATTGGTTTAAGTCCTTTGCATGATTCAGGAAGCAACCTATCCTTAATGCAAAGTCATTCACTTGATCAATTGATCAAGATGAATTAGATTTGAATCAAGGAAGATTAAGACTCCCTAATCAATACTAACTTATCAACCTTTAACTCATTGATCAAAAAGAAAGAAGAAGAAGAAGAAGGAGATGAATAATGGATAATGAAAATGGAAAGAATAAAGTGCATTAAATGAAATGGAATGTACCAATCAACATGTGTTGGCCAATGACATTAAGGATCATGGTCAAACAAACAAAAACAGAAGTGAGATGAAGATTGGAAGTCAAGACATGAACAAAATATTTTTAGGCATTTTTAATATTCAAAATAAACTTGAATTAAAATATTAAAGAAAGGTCAAACTTCAAAATCACTTCAAATCAACTTTGAAAAGTCCAAGTGATTTATTCCAAGTTCAACAAGGTCAAACAAAATTTGACAAAAAATTTCAGCATTCTTAAAAGTTAGAAACTATTTTTAATCAATTAAAAATGAATAAAAATAACCTAATTGAACTAAAATCTCAAATAAATCTCAAATCAATTAATAAATTGATGAGAATATTTTTCATAGATCCATCATCATTCAAATAGGTTGAGAAAATATTTCTGTATTTTTTGAATATCAAAAACTATTTAAAATGAATTAAAAATGACCAGAAAAGAGAAAATTCACAAAAAATATCAAATGATGAAATAAAAAATATTAAAAATCATTTTTAGAAACTAGAATTAAAAAGAGAAATAATGCAATTGGTCTCATATTTTTTGGATTAAAAATGAAAGAGTTATGAATTTTTGAAATAAAGTGGAATTAAAGAAAATAAAATGGAAATTAAATCAGAAAATGAAAAATGCTAAAAATCCTGGCGTGTTAGATCTCCTTTCATTAAATGACGTGGAGGATCTGAAGGCAGTGGCATGCGCGCGCATCATAGGACCAAGTCAACTGAGTCACACAATGCATTAAATAAAGTCATAAGATCCAAGAGCCGTGATTCTATCTGGAAATCATCATCAACGGCTAGGATTCAAACTGGAAAACGGACGGTGGTGTACACCACCGTCTTCTCCGGCGAGCATGGAGATTCCGGCCAGAGTTGCAGGTCATAAAAACTTGATGAAAACGAGTGATCCTCATATCATTGGAAAGCTGGGGTGATGTACATCACCCCTGTACCATCTATTTTCACTCTAGATCTCCATGGTAAGAGAAATTAGGAGTTCAAAAATATGGTGTTCAACTGAAACTTCATGGATTTGTAAATTAAAAGCACCAACAAGTTGCCTCCGTTGAGAGGACTTCAGCCAAGCAAAAGGACACAAGAAACAGGCTATAAATGAAGAGTTTCGAAGCAAATAAGTTTGAACATCAACCTTCTAAATGCAGATCTGTGGAGCACGATCCTTCAACACACTTGCTTGCAGCTTGTTCTGGAGATGGAAATGAGGCAAGGCTAAGGAATTAGAGTCCAATAATCAACCAAGGAAGTTGAGAATTGGATCTGAAAATTTCAAGTGAAATAGCAAAATTCCTTTAGAGTATGGTTTGGAATGATTTCTGCAGAGTTTCAGGTTGATTCAAGGATGCCAATTGAATGAAATGGTGCTTCTATTTATAGATGGAAAGGCAAGGCAAGGGTGATCAAACTCGTGTGCATGAAGTTGGGTCCTCCATGCATGGGCCTGTACAGGAGCATGTGAGGCCCAAGATCAAGTGCAAATGCAAGCTGAGCTCATTCTGAAATTAAATGGACGTGCATTTTGAATGGTATTTGCTTATGCATGAAGCTTCATCATGAATTCCATAATTATGCCTAAATATTCACCTCTTCGAAAATGCCAATTAGAAAATCCAAACATAAGCATATAGGTAATGGTTGGAAAGGTCTCGACATAAGGAACAAATGTTATGTTGGACAAAAACTCATTTGAAGTGTGAAAGTTTATGAAACCAGGCCATGAAGTTCATAGTGCAAAACATGCCTTTGAGAATTTAGTCAAAATGAACCAACTTCAAGCCCTTCTATTTTGATGATTCAAGCCTCTAATGGAACAACCTCCAACATTAAAGTTGTAGATCTTTTCAAAACAATCACGATGGACTTAAATTTTTCATCATTTGGATTTTTGATGAAGAAGTTATGGGCACTTGAAGTTGGACTTTTTTGCCTTTCAATGCATTTGGTCCAAAGTGACCTATAATGTTTTGCATTATCACATGTATTTATTTTGAGATTTTGAAATTTTTTTCAACATAACATTTGAATTATACACAATAAGCTTTCCAATGAATTTGTTCCCACCTCAAAATCATAAAAAATGAATGAGTTATGTTCTTGGGAAGTTGACCCAAAATTAGGGTTTCAGTCAACATGACCTATAATGTCTTGGAATGGTAGATGACCTTCCAAGCTTCAAATCAATTTTATATGAACATTAAAGTTGTTCATATTGTCCTTAAGAAAATATTTTATTTTGGGATCATCTCCATTTGACCAACACATAAAAAGTTAGGTCTCAGTGCATTTCAAAATAGTCAGATGAATTGACTGATCAACTTCTCAAGTCCACAACTCATATCTTGATGAATTGATGATTGAGGACACTCAAATAAGCTCAAATATGCATGAAATGATTGAATTAAAGAACTTACATTGATTGTATTTGACCATGGGCTGAGGTTGCTTCATTAGCAAGGCATTGTGGGTGATCAGATAAATTAGGGTTTCCTTGAGGAACAAACCTCAAACCCTTTGACTTGCTTTGATCAAAATGATGAATTGAGATGCTAGGGAGGAATATTTGATGGATGAGAGCTTTGGGAACCATTGCCATGCTTGCCTTCATCTTCTCTTGGTCATATCTTTGCACCCATGATCTCCTAGAAGCTTTGGACCTTGTGATTGCTCAAGCTACAAACAAAAGATGTTAGTGACATATTTTTGTGCTTTTGGTTGGCAAAAATGAAAAATGAGAAAAGCAATGATATGCAATTCAAGTATGCTTAGTGATCTCAAACAACTCACAAGAAGTCCCATCTAAAGGTAAAAGGAACCAAGATGATTATGATCCTTGAGGCTTTGCAAATGCAATGTTTTGATGCCATGAGGGATCTTAGGGCCAAAATTGGGGTCTTATAGATGCCCCTATTTAAGGTCATTCTAGCTGGAGAAGTGAAGGTTAAAAACTTCGTTTCGACGAGGTAGAATGGGCTTAAATAATAACAAAGAGACGAATTTTGGTCCCTAAGAGACCTCATGATGCATATGTATGTATGCAAATGGTAACACTCTGTGTGGATATGTGTCCACAGAGGAAGAAAAGGAACAAGAACAACTGAAAATCCACTAGAGTAACACATTCATAAATGGGACAGAGACTCTAGGGGCGTTACTGGGGAGCAAAGGGATAAAAATGCGTGAGCAGGTCACGACTTGAAACTTGTTGAGAGACACGAAGCGAATCCATGAAATGAATCCATGGAAAGACTCGAGCTGACTCAAAGATGCATGTATTGGGGAATATGCCAATACAGCAAAAACTTATCCGTAACGGATACTTCGGATAAAAATCTGGTCTCAGGCTGAGAGAATCCACTAAGGGACCTCGCTGGGGAAACACCCAAACAAAATTCCTCTGGGGAAGCAACGGGATGAGGTATTACCGGTTACTGGGTAATAAGCTCAAAGAGGCATGTGATCTGAACACCGATATAAGGGTGAGAGAATAACATGCTTTGGGAGAATGAATATCTAAGACCGGTATAAAGGTGAGAGATATCAAACATCCGAAAATCATCTGAGGAAGACCTAAAAAGGTAAACTTCAGCTCAGGAGAATCTGACTCCGCAAGGGGACAAAAAGTCATAATAGGGAGCAGGGAGGAAGGAACACCAGGGATACCGGTTACTGGGCATATAATAGATGACCAACCAAAGCGTGAATTTGGGGAATATTCCCAAGACACTCATCATCCAAAAGAGGGCTAAAAGCAAAACTCGATTATATGATGGACATTCGATTCTAATAAAAAGGGATACGAATCTTACTCGACTGAAGAAGAGCAAAGGACTTCGACCAGAGAGTGCATGAGATATATTATCTATTACCGTCAGAACGTAGATAATATACTCGCATGGAAGATTATCCACAACCAGTTGTAGCACCTCAAATTTGCACCCCCCCCCATTTGTACATTCATTTCGTTTTTAGGGCATTAACATTGCATATCATGTTGCATTTCATCAGTCAAAACTAATCAGGAGAATCCATCTGTACAAGAGAGCAAGGGTTTTTCCATGAGATATAGGCTCTATGGTTGTTCTAGAGGGTTTGCATGAATCAAGGATCATTTTGAAGCAATTTGAACAAGTGTTGAAGGCTCAAAGTCCACAGTGCATGACCAAGTCATCTGGGGCCCATAAAAGTCAACTGCAAGTCAACTGAGGGCTAGGAGATGGATAAATGGGTTGAGACACTTCATTCATGTCCCAAAGAAGGTTATTCAACATGTCAAACATCTACCTTGAAGATTTTTGAAGCCAGATCAAAAGTTTCCAAAAATGGAAAGTGACCTGTAATTTCAAGTTTCCAAATATGGCAAGTTTTTTGACCAACTTCAACTCAACTTTCCAACATCAAAGAAGCTTCCAATGAAATTTTGTCCAACATGAAAGTTTACGATCTTTCTCTCCCATTTCCAAAAAGTCCAAGATCATGAATTTCTAATGAATGGTTAAGGAGTTATGATCAAATCATTGCAAAGTGTGCATGGAACTTCAAATGGCCATATCTTTTGAACCAAGACTCCAAATTTGGTGGTTCTTTTTGCAAATGTTCCTCATGACATGAGGTTTCCAAATCAACCATCACATTGCATGAAATGTTATCACATGATCACTTGCTTGTTCATGAAGTTTTTGAAGGAAATTTGCCAAAATCAAATTTGGTTGATTACATGCATGTAATTCCAATTCAAATGTGTGCATGGAGTAATTTTGAGTGGATTTGGGCCTTGGTATGCACTGTTCACGTGTGCATCTCATGCATGAGGTGAAAGTGCAAATTTATGAATGCACCTTATTTCTTTCTAATCCCAATTAAACATGGCTTAAGCTTGATTTCAGATTCATTAGCAAGGCATATAAAAGCTTAATCACAACTGCATTGATCACAACACACATTTTCAGATCTAGATCTTGAATTTTGATCAAAAAATTTCTCTCACAAAGAACTTCCAAATTCTTCACACAAACACTCATTTCCTTGCATAATTCATGATCATGGAGTGGTTTTGAGTAAAATTCAACGTGCACTTTGAAGAATTCGTGCTAGATTCAACCATGCTTGAAGCTTGAAGGTGTTAATGGAGTTTTCAAATTAAGTTGGATTCACACGTGTTTGAGCTTCCAATTCTTCATCAATCATCTCCACAAGTATTATAGAGGAGCTTTGGATCATTTAGAGCCTTGGAACGTGCAAAACAAGAACCTGCTCTTCAAGAGGTATGATTTTCGATCTTCACCATTCTCAAATCCATGAGCATAATTGTGTAGATCTTTGTTTCTTGAGAATTCTGAGCCAAAAATCGTGTGAAATGGAGTATTATTGACTGAGTTATGTGCATTTGTAGTTTTGTGTCCAAAAATGTTTTTGCACGATTTGAACTTGTTATGATGTTTTAGAATGAATTGTTAGTTGATCTATGATGTACATGGAATAAGGATTTGAATGATATAGTTTTTGTGGATTTCTGGACATTTCTGGATTTTCTGGAAAACGGATGCATGAAGTTCATCGTGTTCATCTTCTTCCTCATGAAGAAGATGAAGATTCATGCGCTCTGGAGAATAGCTTCGGTTTCTGCATGCAATAGCGACGGTTTCTGGGATTTTGCGACGGTTTCTGGATATTTCACATGCAGCTTAGGGTTTTAGATGAAAACGGCGTCGTTTCGTGCTTTGGCGCGCATTTCATTTGAATATGTACTAGGTTCAATCCTCAGCAAAGGCAAAACATTCAAATTGTTCATCATTTTTTGCCTTTCTCTCCTTGGCCATGCTTTGTTCATTTTTGAATTTCATTTTGTATGTCAACTTCTAAAAATCATAATAAATTGAAAAATGCATCAATTCACTCCCAATTTTTTGCTAAATGTTCCTTGAGATGTCTAGTTTTCAATGATGATAAATTTGCAAGTTGTGCATGGCTAGAATTTTGCTTGCTCTAGGTTGATTTCTCATAGGTGCATTTGTGACCTTGCTTTGTTCAAACTATCATGAAATGCTTGATTTTAATCCAATGGACTTGAAATTTTACATGCTGATTCTAGGCATATTGATGGATGTTTTAGGCTTGGTTTGGTATTTTTCTCATGAACCAATTCTGTTTTATGCTTGTGTTTGCATGGTGTGACAATTTGTGTCACACATTTGGTTGTCTTGATTGTGCAATTTGATTTCCATATCAAAGGACCTTGGATGATTCTGATTTTTTGTATGATGGATGTTTTGGATGTGTTGAATACTCATGAATTTTTCTTGAATTATTTGAACCATTTCTGTTTTGATTTGGAATTTTCATTCATGATGTCCATATATGAGCCTTGAAATTGCCTTTGACTTCTTTTGATCATGAAATGCTTTTGATGATTGATTTTGATGTGAGCCTTTTTAGGACATGTTAATATGTGTTTGAAGTTGCATTGTGTTGAATTTCAGCTCCTGTTTTGAATTTTTTCTTCACCTTTGACCCTAGGCTTTGACCTAGTGGTTTGTACTTACATGTGAGCTTTGAATTTCAGAACCAAGCACTCAATTTACATGGTTGATGTTGCTTCACCATTTTAATGTTGATATTTGCTTTTGATTGCTAACATTTTCTGTTTTGTAGGTTGATGATAAGTCACTTGAGTTTGCCTCATGGCTTATGTGTTGTACATTGGGATTGTCTGTTTGATATTGACTATTGATTGTTTGTCTGGATTTTGTACTGATTGGTTTAGATGTTTCCACAGGTACCTAAGTTGCTTTAAGTTCATTTGAACTTTGCTTTGCTTGCTTGTGGTTGACATACCACTGAGGTATAATTCCTTGATCTTCATGTAGTCTGGAAGACCTGTCATGTTACTTTGGCAGGCACCTGTCTGAAGCTCTCCTTAAGAGGCAATGTTTGTGGATGTTTAATTTTGTGCCAAGCAGGTAAAGTCCTCTTGAGAGGCAATTGGCAGATAAAAGGGATGTGCAATCCATCCCCTGCTATTCAGTTGTGTCATTCACTTTGCTCACACCATATGTTGATACATTGTGAATAAGAACCCAAGATCTTGTTGTGTCAGTCATGTGGAGAAGAGTTCCTACATTCTGAACTCCCACACTTTCTATTTGATTCAAGCTCTCCCAGGCCAGGGATAAGAGCTGTGAGGTCTTACCCTCACTTCCCATTTCATTTGCTTCACCCTAACTCTCAATGTTAGGGTTAAGAGCTAAAAACACCCCATTCCAATTGGCTTGTTTCTACAGCCTAGCCTTGTATGAGCCAATTGTTTGCATATAGTGTGTGTGCTTGCTTTATTATGCTTGTATTTGTTTGATTGTGTTGTTTAAGATAGCTTGCTTCCTGTGCAAGTTAGGATAGAGACCTCAACGTAGGGATCGTATGCATGACAACTTCTAGGCTCGAGTCGTAGTCTCCCTAGTAGCTTGTTATCTCCCTTTGTCTCTGGTTAGGATAGAAGTTCTTTCCCTGTTTAGGGGAACTACGTCGCCCTGATCCTCATACCAGATGAGGTACGTAGGCAGGAGATGAGCTGATCTCTCCGGGCGCCCTTTTTCTTTTTCAACCCTTTGTGTTGTGTTGGAGTCTGACATAAGTCCAACGATTGGCAGTTGGTTTCCTGTGTGTGTGTTTGTTGGTTCGGAGTCTGACATAAGTCCAGCGATTGGCAGTTGGTTTCCTGTGTGTGTGTTTGTTGGTTCGAAGTCTGATGTAAGTCCAGCGATTGGCATTCGGTTTCCGTGTTTGCCTGTTGGTGTGGAGTCTGATGTAAGTCCAGTGATTGGCATTCGGTTTCCTGTTTGTGTTTTGTTTGGCGTGCGTTAGCCGAGCTACGAGTGCTCTGATTCTTTCTCTGGTTAGAGAAGATACGTATGCATAGGATGCGACATCCTAGCGAGCACGTTTCCCCTGTCCCCGAACTACGTCGACTTTGATGTCTGTGTCTGACAGACTACGTAGGCCCAGGATGCGATATCCTGCCGAGTCCCGTTTCTTCCGTCCTTTCTGTGTTTCCTTCCAGTCTTGTGCAGTGTTTGAGCAGTTTTAGCAATCTTTTTTCTATCCTTTCTGAGCGTGGATCCCGTCGAGTACAACGGATGCGTAGGGGTGCTAATATCTTCCCTTCGCATAACCGACTCCCGTACCCATCAATCTCTGGTCGCGAGACCATTCCTTTCCAGGTTTACTTCGAGCGTTTCCTTTCCCTCCTTTGGGATAAATAACGCACGGTGGCGGCTCTGTTGTTTCTTTTTCCCGCCGGTTTTTCGCGTAATGCGACACCAGTTACTGGGTTAATAAAGGATAAATCGACCGAAGAGAGAGGACATCGGGATACCGAATACCAGGCATATAATGATGACCAATCCGAGGGAGAAACAATCATTACCAACAAAGGGTAAATGAGAGATGACTCACTGGGGGGATACATTGACAAAGGCAACGATCCAGAAGACATATCACCAGTTACTGGGAGATATGCTCAAAAGAAAGGGATGAAGGAATATCAATACTGAATATTGGATAAAGATAACTGCCAAAGAGGGGATTACATCTATCGGATACTGGGTAGAAAACCACGGAAAAGTAACCGCCATCGATTAGGGTGAACAAAAGGTTAACTCTACAAGAGGATGAAATAGGGTTTACAACTGCCGGTATAAAGGTAGAAAACCACAGACTCCGTCGGGGCAAAGATGGATAATTACTGGTTACTGAGCAACTATTCATCTATACCACAAGGGGGTGCAGGAAACAGCCATCAGAGGCCAGTCTAGGATCAAACTAGATAGGCACGATGAAACAAAGCTTGTCCCTATGAGGATATAGCTCAATGGGGAACTCCATCCCAATATATGTGTTGGGAGGAAGCAGAAACAACCATTATCCACAAGGATATAACTCGGTGGAGAATATGGAAGGAAAGATAAACACTTTCTGCTTAAGGGGCTGACTCTATATGGAGGGATCAGACACAGGCATATGCTTGGGGAAATGTATTACCAACTAGCAGGGGATAACAAACAAAGATATATGGCAAAGAATGCAACATGAATATCTGAATGTTTGAAACTTATATGCACTCATGCGTGGTTTATGTATGATGAATGCTGACAACAGACATTTCTAACACAAACAGGTCCAAAGAATAAGTACACAAACATCCGGTACTACATCTCAAGAGAGAAAGCCAGGCCCAGTGGAAAGATATCCAATCTGATGAGGGGCAAGAGATACCAGGAAACAAAGATTTATGTCGGGGAATGAGCATTCGTCATTCCAACTGGGGCAAAGTCGTTGCATAGATGAACTCCGACGTAGAAGCAAATCTACCGGGAAAGTTATCAAAAAGGAGGATAGATCTCTGAAAGGGAACATCCATAAACCAGAAGCTTCCAAAGATCACCAGATATTGTCCTACCAATGAGATCATATCTGCTGAGGAGGGAGAGATGAATAATCTTACCCAACACTCTGCTTGAGAGAAAGAACCACAAGAGGCTCCGGAGGAAGAGGACATGAGCATGCCAGGAATATGAACAAATGCCTTACCCTGTCGAGAATCTTACCATCCTTGGGAGAGCACTGCAGGCATTCCCAGTATCCCTATGTCATTGTGAATGTTCACTTTGTTTAAAAACAAATTATGAAAAAATTGATTATTTAAAACAATGATATTTTTTCAATTAAAACATGCAAAACGTTTGTTGAATAGAAACAAATAAGAGTGCAAATAATTGGATAAAGGCTCAAATTTATTTGATGGAATGGTAGTCTGCAAATGGCAAGACTCCATAGATCTTTACAAATTTGAAATTGGTGATATATATTGGAAAAGGGCTACATTGAACATAATGACCATTTCTCCACCAATTCTGAATCTGATGTATTTGAAGCTTTGGTTGATGATGAATGAGCGAGAATCTCTGACGGATGACAGTTGTAGAACAAAGTCTTGTCAGGATGCGGTTACTTGCCAAATCCCTATTTTTTTTTTGCCTAGATTGCCCCAGAATGGGGTACTCAATCTAGCAGGATACATGTTCACCCCCTTTTTTATGTCTCTAATTTTTTGCCTGGATCGCCCTTTCGGGTTTTCAATCCACCGAGACGCTCATTTTTGCCTAAGTCGCCCTTTCGGGTTTTCAACTTAGCGAGCTATTCTGTTTTTATTCATTTAGGCGAAGTATTTATTGACTGCATCTGAATTCACAGGACGAGTGAAATCCTCCCTATCCATAGTTGTAAGTATCAATGCGCCACCTGAAAAGGCTCTCTTAACAACATATGGACCTTCATAGTTTGGAGTCCACTTGCCCCTGGAATCGAGCGCGAAAGACAAGACTTTCTTGAGCACAAGGTCACCTTCTCGGAACACACGAGGCTTGACCTTCTTATCAAAGGCTTTCTTCATCCTTTGCTGATATAACTGACCATGGCACATGGCAGTCAATCTCTTTTCTTCTATCAAATTCAACTGGTCATAACGACTCTGAACCCATTCAGCATCAGTCAACTTGGCTTCCATCAAGACTCTCATCGCTGGGATCTCCACCTCTACTAGGAGCATAACCTCCATGCCATAAACGAGAGAGAAAGGGGTTGCCCCTGTTAAAGTGCGGACAGATGTACGATATCCATGTAAAGCAAATGGCAGCATCTCATGCCAATCTTTATACATGACAACCATCTTCTGTATAATCTTCTTGATATTCTTATTAGCAGCTTCAACAACCCCATTCATCTTGGGTCTGTAAGGAGAAGAATTATGATGTGCTATCTTGAACTCGTTACACAGCTCTTTCATCATCTTGTTGTTCAAGTTAGATCCATTATCAGTAACGGTCTTATCTGGCACACCATATCGGCATATGAGTTGATTCTTGATAAACTTCACAACCACCTGCCTGGTCACATTTGCATATGACGCCGCTTCAACCCACTTAGTGAAGTAATCAATTGCTACGAGAATAAATTTGTGTCCATTGGACGCTTTCGGCTTTATCATGCCAATCATGTCGATTCCTCACATGGAGAAGGGCCATGGTGACGAAATCACATTCAGAAGTGTCGGAGGAATATGAATCTTATCAGCATAAATCTGACACTTATGGCATTTCTTCACATATTTGCAGCAGTCAGACTCCATTGTCAGCCAATAGTAGCCTGCTCTCAACATCGTTCTAGCCATGGCATGTCCATTGGAATGAGTACCAAATGAACCCTCATGGACCTCAGTCATCAACAGGTCTGCTTCGTGTCTATCCACGCATCTGAGCAGCACCATGTCAAAATTTCTCTTATAAAGCACATCACCATTGAGGTAGAAACTTCCTGATAATCTCCTCAGAGTCTTCCTATCTTTCACAGATGCCCCAGGCGAGTAAATTTGGTTCTGAAGGAAACACTTGATGTCATAATATCATGGCTTATCATCTTTTACTTCTTCTACTGCAAATACATGAGCTGGTCTGTCCAAGCGCATCACAGTGATATTGGGAACTTCATTCCAAAGTCTTACCACAATCATTGAAGCAAGTGTAGCAAGAGCATCTACCATCTGATTCTCATCTCGAGGAATATGATGGAAGTCAACCTCAGTAAAGAATGTTGAAATCCTCCTTGCATAATCCCTATATGGAATGAGGCCAGGCTGATTCGTTTCCCATTCACCCTTAATCTGATTAACAACGAGGGTTGAATCACCATAAACATCGAGATGTTTGATCCTAAGATCAATGCACTCCTCCAATCCCATAATACAAGCTTCATACTCAGCCATATTATTCGTGCATTTGAAAGTTAGCCTTACTGTAAAAGGAAAATGTATGCCCTGAGGAGTAATAATCACTGCCCCAATACCATTTCCATATTGATTTACAGCGCCATCAAATACCATACTCCATCTGGAACCAGGCTCTGGCCCTTCATCGAGCGTAGGCTCATCACAATCTTTCATTTTCAAATACAGAATCTCCTCATCTGGGAAGTCATACTGAACTGACTGATAATCCTTAATCGGCTGATGTGCCAAGTGGTCAGCCAAGATACTACCTTTAATAGCCTTCTGTGCTCGATACTCAATATCATACTCAGATAACAACATCTGCCAACGAGCAATCCTCCCTGTTAAAGCAGGATTCTCGAAGATATACTTGATTGGATCCATTTTGGATATCAACCAAGTCGTATGATTCAACATATACTGGCGTAAGCGCTTAGCAGCCCAAGCCAAAGCACAGCATGTTTTCTCAAGCATTGAGTATCGAGACTCACAATCAGTAAACTTCTTACTCAAATAGTAGATGGCATGCTCTTTCTTTCCTGATTCGTCCTGCTGACCAAGGACACAACCCATTGAGTCTTCAAGAACTGTCAGATACATAATCAATGGTCTTCCTTCCACAGGCGGAGACATGATCGGAGGCTCAGACAAATACTCTTTAATGCGGTCAAAAGCTTTCTGGAAATCCTCGGTTCAATCATGGGACTGATATTTCCAGAGGAGCTTGAATATCGGCGCACATGTGGCAGTCATGTGAGATATGAATCTGGAAATGTAATTTAAACGGCCAAGAAAACCTCGGACTTGTTTCTCAGTTCTGGGCGCAGGCATCTCTTGTATCACTTTGACCTTTGCAGGATCAACCTCAATACCTCTTTCACTAACGATAAAGCCCAATAGCTTGCCGGAACAGACTCCAAATGTACACTTGTTGGGATTCAGACGAAGCTTGTACTTCCTCAAACGCTGAAAAAGTTTCAACAGGTGTTCTACATGTTCAACTTTCGTTCTTGACTTAGAAATCATATCATCAACATATACCTCGATCTCCTTATGCATCATATCATGAAACAAGGTAGTCATAGCTCGTTAATACGTGGCTCCGGCGTTCTTCAAACCGAATGGCATCACTCGATAACAGAATGTTCCCCAAGGTGTGATGAATGTTGTCTTCTCCATATCCTCGGGTGCCATTTTAATCTGATTATATCCGGAAAATCCGTCCATAAATGAGAAGACCTTGAATTTAGTTGTATTATCTACCAACATATCAATATACGGTAGTGGAAAATCATCTTTCGGACTAGCTTTATTCAAGTCTCTATAGTCCACACACATCCAGACTTTTCCATCTTTCTTAGGCACAGGCACAATATTGGCCACCCATTGAGGGTATGTAGAAGTCACCAGAAACCCCACATCAATTTGCTTCTGAACTTCCTCCTTGATTTTTACTGCCATATCGGGATGAGTTCTTCTGAACTTTTGCTTCACAGGCACCCACTCAGGCTTCAAAGGCAGGAAATGTTGTACGATATCAGTATCTAGACCAGGCATTTCTTCATATGACTAGGCAAAGACGTCAACATATTCTCGTACACAATCTTCACTTCTCGCACACAATCTTCAAACCCCAAGTTGACTGTTTCCAGATTCTCAAGATGCGGCTGAATGATCTTCTCTTCATGCTCAAGTAGACGGGTAATCTCGCCAGGAATCTCTTCAACATCTTCTTCCGCCTCAAATACAGGGAATTCAAAGTTGGGAGATGGTGTTGGATCGTTATGTTCAATGGGTTTGATCAACCTGCATAATGATTTTGGATATAAAGAGCTCTTAGAATTCAAGCAAGGCAAATCATTATGCAGATGAAAATATTGATTTTATTTTATCTTTAAAGGGTTTTATGTGATCACCAATTTCATGCAAAAAGCGAAAAGGGAAAATAATTGGAAAAACAAACGTTTAACATGAATTTATTGAATGAAAGTATCATTGTATTTATGCGCCAACAATGTTGTCACTTCTCCTTTTGGCATGGAGAAGGGTTTTCAAACACAATGAACATTACTTTGACTTATGGATAATTGTTGGAATATCCACAGCGACCCAATTATTGCAGATCCCTCCAGGGATAATGAAATTTTCGGAATCCTCTTCGTCCTCTTCCAAAATGGCAGCAGCCTCTTCGTCTTGACCGGTGTGGATGAATCCTCCACTCTTGAACAAACCTTGTTTGTTGAAGACCCCAGAAGAATAGCCTATGCCAGCCCGGGACTTGTTGTCTTCTAGCTTGATCATTTGCCCCAATCCAGCAGTTGCACCATGCTCAATGGCCAACTTTGCATCCTTGTAGGAAGCAAATGAAGAAGTTCTCTTCTCAACAGCTTCAGCAATAGATAAAGCTTGGAAGGGAGTTCCAACTTCATCCTCAGCATCTATATAAGAGAAGGAAGACAAATGGCTAACCAGGAGAGCCTTTTCTCCCCCTACCACCACCAGCTTCTTATTCTTTACAAATTTCAGTTTCTGGTGTAGGGTGGATGTCACGGCACCTGCCTCGTGAATCCGTGGTCTGCCTAAGAGACAACTATACGATGGGTGAATGTCCATAACCTGGAAGGTAATCTGGAAATCACTTGGTCCGATTTTTACTGGGAGATCAACCTCACCAATCACAGTTTTGCGAGACCCATCGAAAGCCTTCACAACTACCCCACTCTGCCTCATGGGAGGCCCTTGATATGATAATTTCGCGAGAGTAGTGTTCGGCAATACATTCAACGATGACCCAGTGTCCACCAACACATTGGACATGGCGTCATCTTTGCAGCTCATAGATATATGTAATGCCAAGTTATGGTCTCTTCCCTCCTCGGGGAGATCAGCGTCACAAAAACTCAGGTTGTTACAAGCGGTGATGTTTGCAACAATGCTATCAAATTGTTCTAACGTGACATCATGATCTACGTACGCCACATCCAACACATTTTGCAGAGCCTCTCGGTGTGGTTCTGAATTCAATAGTAGTGATAACACATATATTTTGGATGGCGTTTGTAGAAGTTGGTCTACAACGTTGTACTCGCTTCTCTTGATGAGCCTCAGCATCTCATCATAATCTTCTTTCGTATTGCCACTCGGGCCAGCAGAAGCAGGAGTTTTCAACATAGAGGAGGGCTTAGCAACAAGTGTCGGATTCGGAGTGCTCACAGCATTCCCCATCGGGCGTTCAACAAAATCAACATCAACACTTCCTCGAGCATCAGCTTGAGGCTTCAACGGGGCTGAAAATACACGACCGCTGCGGGTCAAACCGCTGACGTCAGCAATGTTTACGACAGATGAAGAAGGCAGGGACACCTCTTTCCCATTCTCCACTGCTACAGCATTGTAGCGATAAGGAATCGCCTTCTCGGAGGAGTACGGTACAGGTCCGGCTGGCTTGATAGTCAGAGCTGGAGAAACCTTCTGCTTGCTGCCATCATACTTGATGACAACAGGCTAAGGTATCCAGAATACTGGAGAAATTACGTTGACTTCGAGAGCATCTTCGTCAATATTTCTGTTTTGAAGGATCCCAATGACTCCTTCGTCCAACATCTCTTGAACATCTTTGTGCACCTGGCAACATCCTCTCTGATTAACAGAACAGACTTTGCATCTATCGTGGTCATGCTCATAATGGCTATAATCACACAGCAAGCGATGCATCTCAACCAGCGATTGCCGGATATGACTGACGTATTTAACTTTGTACTTGCCAGGACAGCCCTGGACCATATTAACAGACTTCCCATGCTCGGGCAATGGGTTCTTCTTCACATTCGGACCTACGTCCTCGAAAAACAAAATCCCGCTTCTCACAAGGTCTTGCACCTTGGTCTTCAGGGGATAACAGTTCTCTACATCGTGTCCGAGAGCACCGGAATGATACACACAATGAAGCTCAGGCTTGTACCACCACTGGGGGTTAGCAGGTACAGCGGGAGGGTCTCGCGGAGTGATTAACTTTCTATCAATCAGAGATGGATAGAGTTCAGCATAAGTCATCGGAATTGGATCGAAGGTGACCCTCTTCCTCTCGTAGCTGGTGTTGGCATTGTTGTTGTTATTTCGAGGTTGGTAGGCCTACTGTTGTGGACGTTGTTGTTGTTGCTGATATTGCTGAGTTTGCGGTTGTTGATAATGTTGAGCTTCCCTGAAAACAGGTGCTATATGAGCCACCTGATGCTGATTATTGACTGGGCGAGCAATCTTTCTCTTCATAGAGGGTCTTCTCTTGACATGGGAAGACACAACATGTGCCTCTCCCTCCTTCTTCTTTGCAAAGCTTCCATATCTCTTTGCTGAAGAGCCTTCCTCTCAAGTCAAACGTCCTTCACGGACCCCCTCTTCTAGCCTCATTCCCATATTCACCATCTCGGTGAAGTCTGAGGGAGCACTGGCTATCATCTTCTCGTAATAGAACGAGCTCAAGGTCTTCAAGAAGATCTTGGTCATCTCTTTCTCCTCAATGGGAGGCACTATCTAAGCTGCCAATTCGCGCCACCTCTGGGCGTACTCTTTGAAGGTCTCTTTCTCTTTCTGGGACATCGCCCTCAACTGGTCCCTATCAGGAGCCATATCCATATTATATTTATATTGCTTGACGAAGGCCTCTCCAAGATCGTTGAAAGAGCGGATGTTCGAGCTTTCCAGACCCATGTACCACCGGAGAGCGGCACCGGACAGACTGTCTTGGAAATAATGGATGAGCAGTTGATCATTATCAGTTTGTGTCGACATCTTGCGAGCATACATCACAAGATGACTGAGAGGGCATGTGTTTCCCTTATACTTCTCAAAGTCCGGCACTTTGAATTTAATAGGGATTTTCACATTGGGCACAAGGCACAACTCAGCAGCACTTTTACCAAAGAGGTCTTTCCCCCTCAAAGTCTTCAGTTCCTTGCGAAGCTCAAGGAATTGGTCTTTCATGTCATCCATCTTCTAATAAACATTTGGGCCCTCAGATGGCTCAGAATGATAGATGGTATCTTCAACCCTTGGTAAAGTGTGCACGACAGGAGGTGGCACTGAAAGGACCGGGCTAGATGCCGGCAAATAAGCAAGAGTTGGAGCAAAACCCTCTGGCACAAAGTTGGCGGGCATTCCCCAAGGGAACCCGGCTGACATAGATGGCGGAAAGTGAGCTGTTGCAGCAGGCACAGTAGAAGTTACGACCTCAGAAATGACCGTCCTCTGGGGAGGAGTTGAGGGTGTTGGAGAAGACTGGCTCTGGGCAGCTAAGAATGACTCCACCAGGGCAGTCAATCTGGCTACCTCCTCTTTCAGCTCGCGGTTCTCTTGTTCCAAATGATCCATCAGTCTTAAAGAGTTGGCTCTGGTGTAGTACCGGTGAGTCAGCTTGTCTTCAAAATAAATGAAGAACATAGAGTTAGACCATAGGACAAGAAGCCGGGAACAAAACCTGCTTATGCACATGATGCATGCAATGCTTGTGCATATGATTTGTTTTTTATTTCAGATGAACTTTAGAGTTCTATTTGCAAATTTTGGGCCACATTACACTTTTATCATATATGGAAACATCTCATAATATCTGGAAAATATTTTTACACCAAAGAAGTACAGCATTGGTAACCAAATACAAGAGAAAGGGAAAACGATCATCCTATGGATCCCTAGAAGCAATCATCTAAGGCTTGGGACACAGGAAGGTAAGATGCACGAAGCTTCTTCACCTCCTCCTCATAGGCTGCCTCCATATTTGCCTTCTCTTTGGCGAGTCGATCGTACTTCCTCTTCCAGAACCTAGAAGACTGAGGAAGTAGAGAAGTCCATGTATCATCAGGATCATCAATAACCTGATGCTCGAGAAACTCAATCAAAGCATCATTTTCCTTGATATGCTGAAGCAACTCTTCTCGTTCACGGATCCATGCACGTGAACGGTATTCGTCTCTCAACTCCTCTACTCCTTGGTCAGAGAGGGTTGACGGTCCATCCTCAACCAAAGGTGTAGGTCTCGGATACTCGTACGGCATGAGATACTCAGAAGCTCTCTTCCTAACCCAAGCAGTGTAAGGCTCCAAAGCGACACAATTCTTAGGACCCAACTCCCTCCTTCCTTTCCGATGAATCTTGCGCCAAGCGCGGACCATCCTGCCCTTCAAGCCTTGGGGATCTTTACCCTCTTGAAAGAACACACCCTCTAACATAAGGTTATTGGGTTTATCCTTTAGGGGGAACCCAAGCTGACGACGTGCCAAAACAGGGTTGTAGTTAATCCCACCACATGTACCAAGAAGAGGTACATTGGAGAATTCACCATAAGAGTTGATAATCTGCACGCCATCATACACACGGTTGTACCAAGAGATATCATCATTAGTGAGAGACATAAGTCTCGTGGACCACCGTAGACATCCCTTGTTCTCCTTGAAGGCGGCCGTCTGCGGTAAGTAAGAAATAAACCACTTATACAACAGAGGCAAACAGCACACAATGACACCACCACCCTTTGCATTCCTCATATGCAAAGAAAAATAAGTGTCACCCAACAGAGTCGGAACGAGATTAAGAGTAGAGAAAATCCTAATAGCGTTCACATCCACAAACTTGTCGATTTTGGGGAACAACACTAACCCATAGATGAGAAGTACAAATATGGCCTCAAAGGCATCCTCACTCATGGCCTTCCCATACATGGTAGCTTGAGTAATGAGGAACTCAGAAGGGAGACCTTGAATTCCACCTTTGGTAGTCATATGAGCACCAACCAGAGATTCATCTATATGCAACATGTCAGCTATCTCTCGAGAAGTAGGAATACTCTCTAAGCCACTGAACGGCAACTGGTCTAGAATAGGTATACCCACAAGATAGGCATACTCTTCAAGCGTGGGCAAAAGCTAAAAATTCGGAAATGTGAAGCAACGGTACAAGGGATCATAAAACTGCACCAATACACTCATCAATCCTTCATCCACCTGAGTAGTCAGAAGAGGAAGAAGCTTCCCAAAACGAGCCCAAAGGATCTAATACATAGGATGTCAAATTCCTTAGTTCTTTCAAATCTGGTTGTCTGAAGTTGTACTTCTTTGTATTCCTTCTTTGTCTTTCCATGTCTGAAAATTTGCAAATAGACCTCTTAAGTTCCTTGAAAATTTTCTTCATTATTGATGATATGAATGCAAATGGGTGCATGAATGCATGAATGCAACAATCACACTCAAGGATCAAGCAAAGCACACCAAACAAAGGTCATGGGATGGATCATGTTATCCTTAATATCAATCATCCATTTTGGTGGATTATGGTTTACACCTTATCAACACCCAAGTTCCATTGATATTAAGGACACACGAACGGGTCAACCACGAATCAAGGGTTTGTTGCGAGTCACGAGCATGGAGTCTCGGTTAAGAACCACCCAAAGGGAGTGTACTAGGGTTTAACCTGTCAAACATGTTCTACAAGAGGTTCCCATAGTCATTATCCCATCTTTCGGATATTGTCGGAGAAACGACTACTCGTATTCCAAAAATATTCTCAAGAGAGACTCTTATGAGTGTAGTATCACGTAACAGTCGTATCAAATCTTACACTTGAACGACTTTTGCACTACATCCTAAGAATAGGCCAAGATGGGCTTGGTAAACTAAGGTCCTTGGCTTCTAAGGTCTATATTGGAAAGAGTAATGTCTAGCCACAACTACTTGTGTGACATTATTGATCCCAACATGACCTCCACCAAGTGAATGGACTTGCAAGTCAACTTGCTAAGGAATAACTCCACACAAGTCAACAAGACTATGCCATTCTCATATCCTAAGTGCACTCGAGTTCGGGTATAGAACCCATCTCACAAAGATCACCAAGCATACAAGGAATTAATATTCAAGCAAATCAATCATTACATACAATACAGTAATCCCAAATTGCACAAAAATATATCACCAAACAATATACAATACAATACAACAAATATGAAAAGTAGGCAAAACCCACTAGGCAAATGATGTCCCAAGCAGAGTCGCCACTTTTCTGTAGCGGGGTATTCGTTACCATTAGAGATATTGACTAAATCCAAGGTAAATCATACAAGTCGAGTCTCCACCGCACTTCTATTTATCCAAAGGAATGGTTAGAAAACGAACAAGAACCTAAAAGTTTTATCGAATCAAAAACTAGTAAAAAAGCCAGAGATTTGGGTAAGGGGTTGGTTATGCAATGGGAAGGTTTTAAGCACCCAAAACATCCTAGGTACTCCTAGGGAGCCCTTTTCACATTGGTTGTAAGGTTGATATTTGGTGAAAATTTGTTTGTGCAAACATGATTGAAGAGATGAGAAAAGAATGTACAAGTTTATTTACATTTGTGTTTGGATGGATAAATCCATTGCCTACGTACCATCTTAAAAGGATTAGGATCAAAACCTCGTAGTTCGGGGTAAAAATCTCAAAAATGAATTGGTGAATTGATTAGTCCAAAAACCTTAAGGTCTTTTGTTATCAGAGGGAGAAAACTCAACCTAAAACCACAAATCCACCATGTGAGGATAGCTTCAACAGGCTAGTGAGGGGTTAACCCTATGATAAGCATGGAAGACTCATTGTCCATCACTAAGGATATAGGTGAGTATTACATCTACCTCAAGGATAACTCAAACCTAATAGCTAAAGGTTATGAAAAAAGTTTGGTTAAGAAGGTGGCCATTGAAACCACAAAAGTATTTTGAATGGGTTATATTTACCAATGAAAAGTATTTACAAGATATGGTTAAAGTGGATTTAAAGATTCAATTCAAAATAAGTATTAAGAAAAGAAAGTTTGAAAATCAAAAGCATAAGGCTTAGGTTTCTGATGTTGAAAACAAATGTTAAATGTTTGCACAAAAGTTTTGGCTTGGGTTAGAGTGGAGGGAAGAAGAAGAATGGCCAAAGTCCTAAACATACAAGAGGTAAGGAATAAGAAGTAAAACCACAAATGGAGTTCCTCTCTTGAGATCATCTTGATGATCCAAGTAGCTCCCATCCTTTGGAATAAGCAATCACATAAGCATAAACTCAAGCAATCAACAATCAAATGAACTCTTGGAAAGCTCCTCAATGTATCTTGGGTCCCTCTCTCTTAGAAGCTCATGGTAATGGTTCCTCAATTTGGATCAAGTTGGAATCCCTAGCACAAGAACACACACATTAAAAGATTCTAGCAAAACAAACAAGGAATGGACAAGAAGAGTTTAGAAGTTGGTCCTTTCAAGGTCATCTTTCAACATTAAGCATTCTAAAGGCCCAATGCCTAGTTGCTCTTTTACTTTTATAGCACTCTAAAGGCCCAATGCCTAGTTGCTCTTTGACTCCAAATTTGCATAGGGAAAGTCCTAAAGTCTAAGTCCATTTTGTCCAATTCTTTGCATTATGGTCAACAACAATCAAACAAAACACAAGCACAAAAGTATATACAAAATCATATGCTCAAGTGAGCAAAAGGCAAATTGCATTAACATAAACATGTACTCCAATGAGCAAAGGGAAAAGCAAATGAATAATATGTACAAGAATAGTAAATTGCATAAATGTAAAGTGCAAAAAGTAAATGTTAATGGTTAATGATTAGTGTTAATAGTTAGTATGCCATAATGCAAATTTAGCGTTATGTTAAGCAATCGTAATTGGACTTATGTAGAAGCCACAACTATCTGAGGTCGGTCAATAATAATGTAGGCAACAACACAAGTTAGAAGTCTTGATTAGTGAACCAAGTTCCAACAACTTGCCATGCCAAAAAGAAGAAGAGAATTGATCTTGTATTGGTTTAAGTCCTTTGCATGATTCAGGAAGCAACCTATCCTTAATGCAAAGCTATTCACTTGATCAATTGATCACGATGAATTAGATTTGAATCAAGGAAGATTAAGACTCCCTAATCAATGCTAACTTATCAACCTTTAACTCATTAATCAAAAAGAAAGAAGAAGAAGAAGAAGGAGATGAATAATGGATAATGAAAATGGAAAGAATAAAGTACATTAAATGAAATGGAATGTACCAATCAACAAGTGTTGGCCAATGACATTAAGGATCATGGTCAAACAAACAAAAACAGAAGTGAGATGAAGATTGGAAGTCAAGACATGAACAAAATATTTTTAGGCATTTTTAATATTCAAAATAAACTTGAATTAAAATATTAAAGAAAGGTCAAACTTCAAAATCACTTCAAATCAACTTTGAAAAGTCCAAGTGATTTATCCCAAGTTCAACAAGATCAAACAAAGTTTGACAAAAAATTTCAGCATTTTTAAAAGTCAGAAACTATTTTTAATCAATTAAAAATGAATAAAAATAACCTAATTGAACTAAAATCTCAAATCAATTAATAAATTGATGAGAATATTTTTCATAGATCCATCATCATTCAAATAGGTTGAGAAAATATTTCTGTATTTTTTGAATATCAAAAACTATTTAAAATGAATTAAAAATGACCAGAAAAGAGAAATTCACAAAAAATATCAAATGATGAAATAAAAAATATTAAAAATCATTTTTAGAAACTAGAATTAAAAAGAGAAATAATGCAATTGGTCCCATATTTTTTGGATTAAAAATGAAAGAGTTATGAATTTTTGAAATAAAGTGGAATTAAAGAAAATAAAATGGAAATTAAATCAGAAAATAAAAAATGCTAAAAATCCTGGCGCGTTAGATCTCCTTTCATTAAACGACGTGGAGGATCTGAAGGTAATGGCATGCGCGCGCATCATAGGACCAAGTCAACTAAGTCACACAATGCATTAAATAAAGTCATAAGATCCAAGAGCCATGATTCAATCTGGAAATCATCATCAACGGCTAGGATTCAAACTGGAAAACGGACGGTGGTGTACACCACCGTCTTCTCCGGCGAGCATGGAGATTCCGGCCAGAGTTGCAGGTCATAAAAACTTGATGAAAACGAGTGATCCTCATATCATTGGAAAGCTGGGGTGATGTACATCACCTCTGTACCATCTATTTTCACTCTAGATCTCCATGGTAAGAGAAATCAGGAGTTGAAAAATATGGTGTTCAACTGAAACTTCATGGATTTGTAAAATTAAAAGCACCAACAAGTTGCCTCCGTTGAGAGGACTTCAGCCAAGCAAAAGGACACAAGAAACAGGCTATAAATGAAGAGTTTCGATGCAAATAAGTTTGAACATCAACCTTCTAAATGCAGATCTGTGGAGCACGAACCTTCAACACACTTGCTTGCAGCTTGTTCTGGAGATGGAAATGAGGCAATGCTAAGGAATTAGAGTCCAATAATCAACCAAGGAAGTTGAGAATTGGATCTGAAAATTTCAAGTGAAAAAGCAAAATTCCTTTAGAGTATGGTTTGGAATGATTTCTGCAGAGTTTCAGGTTGATTCAAGGATGCCAATTGAATGAAATGGTGCTTCTATTTATAGATGGAAAGGCAAGGCAAGGGTGATCAAACTCGTGTGCATGAAGTTGGATCCTCCATGCATGGGCCTGTACAGGCGCATGTAAGGCCCAAGATCAAGTGAAAATGCAAGCTGAGCTCATTCTGAAATGAAATGGACGTGCATTTTGAATGGTATTTCCTTATGCATGAAGCTTCATCATGAATTCCATAATTATGCCTAAATATTCACCTCTTCGAAAATGCCAATTAGAAAATCCAAACATAAGCATATGGGTAATGGTTGGAAAGGTCTTGACATAAGGAACAAATGTTATGTTGGACAAAAACTCATTTGAAGTGTGAAAGTTTATGAAAACAGACCATGAAGTTCATAGTGCAAAACATGCCTTTGAGAATTTAGTCAAAATGAACCAACTTCAATCCCTTCTGTTTTGATGATTCATGCCTCTAATGGAAAAACCTCCAACATAAAAGTTGTAGATCTTTTCAAAAAAATCAATATGGACTTAAATTTTTCATCATTTGGAATTTTGATGAAGAGGTTATGGGCACTTGAAGTTGGACTTTTTTGCCTTTCAATGCATTTGGTCCAAAGTGACCTATAATGTTTTGCATTATCACATGTATTTATTTTAAGATTTTGAAATTTTGTTCAACATAACATTTGAAGTAGACACAATAAGATTTCCAATTAATTTGATCCCACCTCAAAAATCATAAAAAATGAATGAGTTATGTTCTTGGGAAGTTGACCCAAAATTAGGGTTTCAGTCAACATGACCTATAATGTCTTGGAATGGGAGATGACCTTCCAAGCTTAAAATAAATTTTTGATGAACATGAAAGTTGTTCATATTGTCCTTAAGAACATTTTTAATTTTAGGATCATCTCCATTTGACCAACACATAAAAAGTTAGGTCTCAGTGCATTTCAAAATAGTCAAATGAATTGACTGATCAACTTCTCAAGTCCACAACTCATATCTTGATGAATTGATGATTGAGGACACTCAAATAAGCTCAAATATGCATGAAATGATTGAATTAAAGAACTTCCCTTGATTGTATTTGACCATGGGATGGGGTTGCTTCATTAGCAAGGCATTGTGGGTGATCAGATAAATTAGGGTTTCCTTGAGGAACAAACCTCAAACCCTTTGACTTGCTTTGATCAAAATGATGAATTGAGATGCTAGGGAGGCATATTTGATGGATGAGAGCTTTGGGAACCATTGCCATGCTTTCCTTCATCTTCTCTTGGCCATATCTTTGCACCCATGATCTCCTAGAAGCTTTGGACCTTGTGATTGCTCAAGCTACAAACAAAAGATGTTAGTGACATATTTTTGTGCTTTTGGTTGGCAAAAATGAAAAATGAGAAAAGAAATGATATGCAATTCAAGTATGCTTAGTGATCTCAAACCACTCACAAGAAGTCCCATCTAAAGGTAAAAGGAACCAAGATGCTTATGATTCTTGAGGCTTTGCAAATGCAATGTTATGATGCCATGAGGGATCTTAGGGCCAAAATTGGGGTCTTACACTTTTAGTCTAAAGCATGCTGGTGCGACTTACCAGAGAGCAATGACTACTCTTTTTCATGATATGATGCATAAAGAGATTGAAGTATATGTCGATGACATGATTTCTAAATAGATTGATGAAGAGGAACATGTTGAGCATTTGTTGAAGCTATTCCAGC
Organism: Lathyrus oleraceus; assembly: GCF_024323335.1. Classification (NCBI taxonomy): domain Eukaryota; kingdom Viridiplantae; phylum Streptophyta; class Magnoliopsida; order Fabales; family Fabaceae; genus Lathyrus; species Lathyrus oleraceus. The sequence continues at coordinate 208,107,890 of NC_066583.1, forward strand.
GTTTGAGGAAGTATAAACTCCGCTTGAATCCCAATAAATGTACTTTTGGTGTTCGTTCTGGTAAGTTGTTGGGCTTTATTGTCAGCGAGAAGGGTATTGAGGTAAATCCTGCCAAGGTCAAAGCAATACAAGAGATGCTTGCGCCCAAAACTGAGAAGCAAGTCAGAGGTTTTCTCGGCCGCTTGAATTATATCTCCAGATTCATTTCCCACATGACTGCCACATGTGCGCCTATATTCAAGCTTCTTCGGAAAGATCAGTCTTGTGATTGGACCGAAGACTGCCAGAAAGCTTTTGACAGTATCAAAGAATATCTGCTTGAGCCTCCGATTTTCTCTCCACCTGTTGAGGGAAGACCGTTGATCATGTATTTGACTGTGCTTGAAGATAGTATGGGTTGTGTCATTGGTCAGCAAGATGAGACTGGAAAGAAAGAATTTGCGATCTACTACCTCAGTAAGAAGTTCACCGATAGTGAGACACAGTATTCTATGCTAGAGGAGACTTGTTGTGCATTGGCTTGGGCTACTAAGCGTCTGCGTCAATATATATTAAATCATACCACTTGGTTGATATCCAAAATGGATCTAATCAAGTATATATTTGAGAAGCCTGCTTTAACTGGGAGAATTGCCTGTTGGCAGATGTTGTTATCAAAGTATGATATCGAATATTGATCACACAAAGCGATCAAAGGTAGTATCTTGGCTGACCATTTGGCTCCCCAACCAATTGAAGATTACTAGTCAGTGCAGTATGACTTTCCCGATGAAGAGATTTTGTACTTGAAAATGAAAGATTGTGATGAACCATTGCTTGAAGAAGGGCCAGAACCTGGTCCTCGTTGGGGCATGGTATTTGATGGAGTTGTTAATCAATATGGTAATGGCATTGGGGTGGTGATTATTACTCCTCAAGGCACGCATTTTCCATTTACAACTAGATTGACTTTCAAATGCACAAACAATATGGCAGAATATGAAGCTTGCATTATGGGGCTTGAGGAGGCCATTAATCTCAGAATCAAGCATTTAGATGTCTTTGGAGATTCGTCTTTGGTTGTGAATCAAATCAAAGGTGAATGGGAGACAAATCAACCCGGTTTAATACCATATAGAGATTATGCGAGGAGGATTTCAATTTTCTTTACAAAGGTTAAATTTCATCATATCCCTCGAGATGAGAACCAGATGGCAGATGCTCTTGCAATGTTGGCATCAATGATTATGGTAAAGTATTGGAATGAAGTTCCCAATTTGTCTGTGATGCGTCTTGATAGGCCAACTCATGTGTTTGTTGTTGAAAAGATCAATGACGAGAAGCCGTGGTATTACGACATCAAGTGTTTCCTCCAAAGTCAGATTTACCCGTCTGGGGCATCTTTGAAAGGTAAGAAGACATTGAGAAGATTAGCCGGTAATTTCTACTTGAATGGTGATATACCGTATAAGAGAAACTTCGACATGGTTTTGCTCAGATGTGTGGATAGACACGAAGCAGACTTGTTGATGACTGAAGTGCATGAAGGTTCCTTTGATACTCATTCTAATGGACATGCAATGGCAAAGAAGATGTTGCGATCAGGTTACTATTGGCTGATAATGGAATCTGACTGTTGCAAATTTGTGAAGAAATGCCACAAGTGTCAAATTTATGCTGATAAGATTCATGTTCCTCCGACACTTTTGAATGTTATCTCTTCCCCATGGCCTTTCTCCATGTGGGGAATTGATATGATTGGGATGATTGAACCCAAAGCTTAGAATGGACATCGTTTCATTTTGGTGGCAATTGACTATTTCACAAAATGGGTTGAAGCGACATCATACGCAAATGTAACCAAGCAAGTTGTTGTGAGATTTATCAAGAATCAGATCATATGCCGTTATGGTGTGCCAAGTAAGATCATTACTAATAATGGATCGAACTTGAATAACAATATGGTGGAAGATCTTTGCAAAGACTTCAAGATTGCACATCATAATTCTTCTCCCTACAGACCCAAGATGAATGGGGTTGTTGAAGCTGCAAATAAAAACATTAAGAAGATTATTCAAAAGATGGTTGTCACGTACAAGGATTGGCATGAGATGCACCCATTTTCTTTACATGGGTATCGTACATCTGTCCTCACTTCAACAGGGGCAACCCCTTTCTCACTTGTGTATGGTATGGAAGTATTACTTCCCATAGAGGTTGAGATTCCTTCATTGCGCGTGCTCATGGAAGCCAAGTTGACTGAGGTTGAATGGTGTCAGACCATGTTTGATCAGCTGAATTTGATTGAAGAGAAGAGATTGACTCCCATGTGTCATGGTCAGTTGTATCATCAAAGGATGAAGAAAGCTTTTGATAAGAAGGTCAGACCTCGTATGTTTAGATAAGGTGACCTTGTACTCAAGAAGATCTTGTCGTTCAAACCAGATTCTAGGGGAAAATGGACTCCTAATTATGAAAGCCCATATGTTGTTAAGAGAGCTTTTTCAATCGGCGCTTTGATTCTGACAACTATGGATGGTGAAGAGTTCACTCGTTCCGTGAATGCAGATGCAGTCAAGAAATACTTCGCCTAAAAAAAGAAAAGAACAACTCGCTAAGTTGAAAACCTGAAAGAGTGGCTTAGGAAAAAAATGAGTGTCTCGGTGGATTGAAAACCCGAAAGGGTGATCCGGGCAAAAGTTAGAGACATAAAACAGAAATAATCATCCCGATAAATTGAGTACCCCACCTCGGGGCAATTTATGCAAAAGTTGGGGATTATGGCAAGTAACTGCATCCTGCTGATCTTCAGTTTGGAAAACTTTGTTGAGCACAAGGGTTGACGTTGATTCATCATCCCAGTAGCGGACAAGAGCACAGTGAATATCAATAGTTGGTTGAAGGACTAAGGATCACTTGTATTCAATGTAGCCCTTTTCCATGTAAATTACCATTTTCAACTTTGTAAAAATCCATGGAGTCTTGTCATTTATAGACTACCATCCCGTTAAATAAAGTTGAGCTTTTGTCCAATTGTTTCTACTCTTATTTATTTCAGCCAATAGTTTAAATTTTATTATGATCATTTTGAAAATTTAAAATTTTTAATCAAAATCTTTTTTCTTAAAACATATAAAAGGAAGAAATTTTCAAAACAATTAAAAGGAAGTATCAACAGCACTTCAAAGAGCGGCAAGCCCTTAAGTGTTAAACATCAGAGGTTCCCCAAGAAGTTAACCCTTCGGGTGTTCCTATTTATTTGAGTTCCCCTGCGAAGTGTTTGTTCCCTAGCGAAGTTCTGATCCTTTTTCCTAGCTAAGTTGGTTGATTCAGTACCTTGTGGCGTGTTATTTCCCAGCGGTGTTTCTGTATTCCCCAACAGGCTCAATGCTTTAGCAGAGTAAGATGTTTTCTCCAGTAGATCGCATCGATTTCCCCACCAGTCGCCATCCAACTCGCTCCTAGTCAGAGTATCCTCCTAGTTTCTGAGCAGCTGTTTTGTGTTTATCTTCTGTATGGTTGTCTCCCATTTGATATGGCGTAGACCTAAAATTCCTTGAAGACTCGATAACTTCGCCTCTCCTCAGCAGTTATCCTCCCTCGGCTAGGTTTGAGCCTTTGGGATTTTGATTTCTCTGCTCTCCGGCAGTTGTCTCCCTCTTTTGCGGATTGACCGAGGATTATACCGATGATTCAATTTCTTTGTGACACCTTTGCATCCTTTGTGATTGTTTTGTCAGCATAATCATCATATATATACATATACATATACATAATTTCATAATTTGCATATTTGCATCGTCATATTTGATTGATCTTGTTGATTTGAGATTCTCATTCTCTGTTATGACGGTACTTTATCCCCATACAAACTTCGGTGTTTGTCCTCCCTCAATTGTAGAGCGCCATCCCCTTAGGCAGAAAGACTTTAACCTTTCTCCTATTTCCCACTGAGTTGTTCCTCGTGGATGATTATTACTTCAGTTTCCTTTCCAGTTGTTTATCTGGATGGAATCACTACCCTTGAGTTATATCCTCATTGGGTTGAGTCTTGATTGACTGTTTCTATCTAGCTTTTACCTAGATAGATGCTTCGAGTCTCCTAAGAGTTTATTGCCTAGTAACTGGTAATATTCTTCTCAGTTTGCAGTTTGTTACTTCTTGCCCAATACCCGGCAAAAGTACCCCTAGTTTTTCTCCTCAATAGAGTCCCCGGTGGATCTATTCCCTAGAAAGTATATCCTTGATATGTTCATCCTAACCGATGACGGATATCTTTCTCTCCCCTTCCTGAGTTTATCCTTGATATGTTCCTCCTAACCGATGACGGATACTCTCACCTTTGGTATTCTACCCAGTAAAAAGGTAGTTGTAATCCCTATTCATGTTCCTCGGAGAGTTAATCCTTAATATGTCCATCCTAACCGATGACGGGTTTCCTTCTCTTTGCGGTCTTCTACCCAGTAACCGGTAGTTATAAATCCTGCTTTTGTCCCCTTCGCAAAGTTAATCCTTGATATGTTCATCCTAACCGGTGACGGATTATCTCTTTGATGGTACTCTATCCAGTAACAGATAGATGTAATCCCTATTTTCTCCCCTCTCAGAGTCTATCTTTGATATATTCATCCTAACCGGTGACAGATTTTCTCTTTGGTGGTCTTCTATCCCACATTCGATAGATGTAATTCCTACTTTTTGTTCAGTTAGTTTATCCTTGATATGTTCATCTTAACCGATGACGGGTATCCTCCTTGACATTTCCCAGGCAACTCTATCCTTGATATGTTCATCTTAACCGATGACGAATTTTCTTCCCTGTTGAGTTTATCCTTGATATGTCCATCCTAACCGATGAGGGATACTCTCACCTTTGGTCTTCTACCCAGTAACCGGTAGTTGCAAATCCTATTTTCTACAGTTCTCCCCAACAGGGCTATTCTTACCCAGTAACCGGTAATGAATGCTCCCTCCTGTTGGTGCTCAGTGAGTCATCCTTGATATGTTCATCCTAACCGATGACGGATGTTCTCTCTGTCAGATCTTTATTATCTCCTCACTCAGTAACAGGTAGTAGATGATAGATTTTTGCCCCTCCTATGTTGAAGTTTATTTCTTCCCCAGTTGAGTTGAGTGTGCTTTTCCTTAGTTGAATCGCTTTTCATGCATGATTCAAGTATTTCAGTTTTATCCTGACTTACTCGTATCCCCTGCAGATGTTGTTGTTTCCCTGACCGGGTCTTTCCTTATTTATATGGAATTCCTCGAGTCTCCTAGTAGTTTTAAATCATAGCCTGGCCTACGCATAACTCCTTTTTCCCCCCAGATTCTCTGTCTACCCGGTAAGTTTTCCTTACGAAATACATTATACTCCTGTGGACTTTCGGTCTCTCTAATTTCTTTTCCTTTGTGGCAATATTTCCCCACAGAGCATTAACTTTTGCATTCATATCATATGCATCATGAGGTCTCTTAGGGACCAAATTTTGTTTCTATATGTTGTTATTTAAGCCCATTCTACTGAGTCGACATGAACATTTTAACCTTCGCCTCCTCAATTAGAATGTCCTTAAATAGGGGCAGCTGCAAGACCCCAATTTTGACCCTAAGATCCCTCATGTAATTTCATCATAAGCATTAGCATTGGGATCATACCTTGGCATCCTCCTTACCCCTCTTTCATTGGGTTTATTTTGGGAGAGATCACCAAGCACCATGTGATTGTATCATACTTGTATATTATCATTTTACTAACCAAAATACCAAAAATATGTCTTTGTATTTTCCTAACTCTTTGTAGGTAGGGCATGATCTCCATTGATCTATCAAGTTCATATCTAGGGTTTGAGACCCTCATGACAAAGAGCACAACCATGAATTGATCCAAGAATGGTTATAAGCATCATATATGAGTCCCAATGATTCCTACATGTTATATTGATCAAGTTTTCTTCAAGAGTTTGAAGGTGATTTGCCTTGGAAACCCTAGTTTGACTGGGTATCTTGAGTAACTTCTCCAACAAGCTATCTCACCAATTGATCAAATTTCTCAAGAGACACTTAAAAATTCATAATCTTATGCATATATTATCTACCATGAGCCAAGAAAGTCAAAATAATTGAAGGTTAGCAAGTTGGTTGATGGTGGTTGGCCAGATGAAATCATCTTATCAAAACTGGGTCCCCTTAGATCCTATCTCCTACACTTTTCACCATATGAAAATTATTACAATATAAAAGTTACTCTAAATGACATTACAAACAACTTTCATGTTGATACCTAGAACTAGTTTTTCTTGGAAAATCATTTTCTATGTTGAAACATTATAGGTCAATTTGTCTAAACCCTAATTTGAAAGTCAACTTCCCAAGGCCATAACTTGCTCAATTTTTATGATATGAAGGATTTACAAGTTGCACAATCAAATTCAAGATGTCTAATTAAAATTTTATGTTTGTAGTGAAAGCAAATTCAACTTTTATGAGCATGTGATATGAGGTTACATTATAGGTCATTTGTGACTTATACCATTGAACAAGTGATTTTTCCAAACTTCAAAAGTGCATAACTCTATCATTCTAAATCCAAATGACATGAAACTGGTGACCATTTTGAAGGTCTTTGAAAGATCTATAACTTTTGTGAAGACACTTTTCTCATTAGAAGCTAAAATAAAAAGTTACGCAAGGTGGAATATTGAGATATATGGCTTGACACTTAGAAAACTTTTCAACATGTTGAAATTTCCAAACTCCCACATCAAAATTCTCCATGATACAAGCTTCAAATGAAAAAGTGTTGAACATCAAAGTTGTTCACTTTGATCTAACCTTTCCAAAGAGTCCAATTTCATCCATTATGGGCAAGATTTACTAAGGTTGCGCATGGCTTGAACATTGCATCATCATTTGGCAAAGATCAAACTTCAAGCTTCCATGTACAATTGCCTAGCACTCCAATTTGATTTCAGACTTGTTCACACTCAATTATGGATCAAATGGAATAATATCATGGGCATGTACACGCCCATGCACACATGCATCACTCATTGTCAATTTTGGAAACTCAATTGTAAGGTGCTAATATCATGTGATTCAGCTATAAATAGAGCATCATATGCTCATAATTAAGGACTCCTTCACGCCAGCTTTGATCCCAAACACCAAACCCTTCCATTTGAGAGGATAATCCTGAGAATTTCCTTTGGAAATTGAGTGTAAATCTCACTGTTTTGAGATTCAAAACTCCAGGGATCCAAGACCTTCTATGCATTCTAATCTACTTCTGCAAGCATCCTGAGCAAAAGATCAAGCACGAGCCAAAGCAAGAACAAGTGAATCTAGACCTGTATTGAAGGTATTTTCCAGAAATTTTCATCTCTTCGATTCTCTCTCAATTCCATTCAATTCTCTTGGATCTTTGGTTGTCTGAAGTCCTACCAATGTAGGCAAGAAGATTGAGTTGCTTAAAGGTCAAACCGAAGTAACTCAGTTGACACACCTCAAAATTCAACTCCTCATATCTTTCTATATATGTGGAGTTAGTTAAAATTGAGGTCAGATTCGTGCTTTTCGCCATTTTTCTTTCAGATCATGTCCTCCTTTTTCATTTTCTTTATGGTGATGAGTGAACCAGTCCAGCCAGGGTCACCAGAGAAGATGACCGGCCTTTGGACTTCGGCGATGCGCTGGAAGTGTTCAGAGCCATTGATCTGGTTCAAATTGTTTTAATCTCATGCGTTGGTTCTGATTACCATCCCTGTGGCGCATTGACTTAAGTCCACGGTGGAAAGCGCGTTGAGGACCACTTGATCTGCCACCTCAATTAATGAGGGAGATCAAGTAGTCCACGTTTTTTGTTATTTTTCTGATTTTCTTTTATTCCTTTTATTTTCATTAATTCATATTAATTTTAATATTGATCCAAAAAAAATGAGAGTTTCACCAAAAAATTTCAAATATTTACCTCTTTCATATTCTGAATTAAAATCATTTTTTGGATCATTATTAATATTTTTCATGATTTAATTGATTTTGTGTTTATTTTTAATTGTTTAAAAATACTTTTAAGTCTTTAAAAATTTTGAATTTTTTTCTCCAAGGTCCTTTGACCTTGTTTGACCAATGATAAATCTCATGACCATTTATTTGGTGTTTTGATGAGGTTTTAGGAATTTGACAAACCATATTTAATTTAAATGCCTTATTTTAGTATTTTTAATTTGAATAAATGTCAAATAATTTTGTTGACTTGTTGTGATGACTTGTTTGTGTTTGACTCTCGTTGTTGGGCCTTGCTCAAGGTTGATTTGACTTTGTCAAGTTAATATCATTGGATTTAAGGGATTGATGGAATGTATATTCCATCTCCCAAAATGAATGGATGATATTAATTTGGTAAAAGTCCTCCTTTGACCAATTTGAGTTTTGATCCATTCCCCTTCCTCTTCATCTCATTCCCCTTCTTTAGGCATCCATCTCATTTGGTCTATGACATCTCATAGTCCTAAGGCTAGTTGATTGAAAAATCAATATAAGTATGGATGAGATTAGGCCACCTCTTTTGCATATTCTTTTTGTGTGTGGTATGTTTCATGAGCATAGTACATTATACTATGTCTCAAACATGCATTAACACCAAAATTCTATTGCCCGACCTCAAATAGTTGTGACTTCTACATAAGTATAATTATGATTGCTTAACATAGCGCTAAATTTGTGACACAAAAGGCATAGCATTCTAGTTAGTGAGATTGTAAGTCTCCCCTCTTTCATGGTATTATGTGGAAACTTGGCCTTTTTTCCTTCCTTTGGAAGATGTCTTGGCTCAATGATCCATGCTTGTGATAAGTGGGTTGAGTGTTCTCCAAAGAATGTCTTAAAATGAAAAGCAAAAGCAAAACAATACTAACTTCTAACTCATTAACAACTAACTTTTAATTTCAAGCCATTTACTTTAATGTCATTTAATTCTAGCCTTTATTCATTTTCCATTGTTCATATCATTCTAATTGTTTATGTTAATGTAATTTTCATTTTGTCCACTTGGACCGTATTGTGTGATATATCTTGTTTGTGTATACTTTGCTTGTTTGTGTGGTCTTTGACCATTAACGTACATAATAACAACAAAAAACCTAAAAAACTTTTGTGTGGATTGTTGACTGGATCTTGGACAAATGGACTTAGAACTTAGGCAACATTCCTATGCTAAAGGACTTGGACAATGCCAACTTATTGAGGAACCAAGTGCTTCCAATTTGAAACTCCATCTGATACATCATTCAAGATCCCTCTGAGTTCATCTGCAACATGATCATTGTGAAGTTGTTATTTTGAATCTGTGACTTGTGGAATTCATTTGTTACATGGGCTAATTTTGAAGAAGATCATGGAGTGGATAAAGTTTTGATGTGGCTATCTTTATTTGATGCCTTTGCTCTTCAAGATAATATAATTGTGCATTTGTGTGTTGCTTGATTCTAAATGTCCAAGGGAATTCTGGGTTTCTATTGACATTTTTGTCTGTTGGATTGCTACCCATTTGGCCAGATCTTTTCAACTCTCAACTTTTAATTTTGTGCATAGGATTAACCCCTTCATCTTCTCCCCATTTCTTTAATTTTAAAATCTCTCCCTCCCTTTTTTAAAATCTTCTTTGATTAAACTTATTTTGTTCTAAACTTTGACCACTTTGCAAAAAGATAGAAACCTTGGCCTTATGCCATTGCATTTTCAAACTCCTTTTCTTAAATCAAATTTCTAAATAAACTTAACTATACTCGACTTAAACTTTCAAAAATCCCAAAAGAACTAACTCATTCAAACCATTTTTAGGCCTTTGTGCCTTTCAAACTTAATTTTTGTTAAAAGCAATGCATCCACTTTGAAATTTGTATCACAAACTACAAGGTTTTGATCCCTCATTTTTATGTTGGTACGTAGGCACAAGTCCGAAGGGCTTGTCAAACACAAAAATATAATTACTGAATTCTTTTCTCATCCCCTCATTCTATTTGTTTGTAAACATCATTTTGTACCAAATACATATGCACACAAAAAGGGCTCCCTAGGACACTTTGGGTGCTAACACCTTCCCTCTGTGTAACCAACCCCCTTACCTGTAATCCCTGACATTTTATTAGTTTTGATTTGAAAACTTCTTACTTTTTGGGTTTTGTTCGTACTTTTTCCCTTTTCCCTTGTAAACAATAAAAGTGCGGTGGAAACTCTTGTTATTTGATCTCTAGCTTATCCATAGCTTGATGGTCATGAATTTACCGCTACAGGGACATCTTCTTCGGCAATGAGAATCTAATTGTAGCCAGAGTATCCATCAAGTAGGCTCAAATGCTCAAAACCTGCGGCCAAATCGACCAACATTTCTGCCACGGGCATCGAATACTCATCCTTTGGTGTGGCGTTGTTTAGATCTCTGAAATCTATATAAATCCTAAGAGTTCTGTTTTTCTTGATGACAGGCACTAGGTTTGCCAACCATTTGACGTACCTTGTCGTTCTTATGAAACGAATTTTTAGGAGTGTTTTGATCTCTTGCTTGATCTTCGAAGTAACATCTGGAGCAAATCATCGAGGGTGTTGTTTCACCGGCTTCTTCCCAGGTTGGATATGCAGTCGATGCTCTATGACGCTTCGATTTAAACTTGGAATTTCGTCATAATCCCAGGAAAAGTAGTCCTTGTATTCGACCAATACCTCGACTAGTTTCGCCTTCATTTCTGACCCCACCTTAGCACTTATGTAGGTTGATCTTTTTATGGTTCCATCTCCCAAATCAATCTCTTCGAGGGGATCTTGCGCTTGTATCTTCTGGGACTCATTTAATGGGTTCTTCTCGAACCCCAAAGGCCCATTGGCATACATACAATTAAGCCTCCGGCTTTCTGAAGTTATTGTCTGGTCTAGTCGACCATCTTCTAGACCTTTAGCCTCACGAGCTAAATTCTGAAGTCTCTCCCTTTCCAGAATTGACTTCCTTTTGTTTTCAGTCAAATAGGCCGAAATTTGAGTCAGGCTTTCTAACTCAACAGTCATCCTCATCGACTGCTAGCCACCCCGTAGGTGGGATTCCCGTCTCTGATCTTGTGTCTTCCTCATTGTCCCATATGAAACCATGATCAGGGTCCAAGTTCAGCACTCGACCAGTTTTGAGGGAAGTATAGGATGTCGATTCGTCATCACATGGCGTTATATTCGCCAAGTGTTAGCCGAAAGACCTCTTGGAACCCCTGTCATCGACCCGGTAATAACTTTGGTCGGCCTCAATATTCTCTAGGATGCCATCCTTTCGCCAGATTATAAGCCTTTGGTGGACCGTTGAGGGAACAACCCTTATCCCATGGATCCATTCTCGACCCAAGAGTAAGTTGAAATTGGCTTATGAGTATATCACCATGGATAGTGTTGAACGCGTTGTCGTGCCTGAAGGAGAATTGCGGTCCAAAACGTAGCGGAAATTAAAATTTTCTCCTTTAGAGATCCTTACGAATGGTCATGGTCAGTGATAGAATATTTACCTCTTGTGACGATTGAAACCTTTGGTGCAGATCTCTTGTGACGATCAAAACCTTTGATGCAAATCCACGAAGCGATCACGAACGTTGAACGATGACAACGTCTCTACTCAGTCCACACGAACGGATTCCTTCAATCTCAGTGCTAGCTGGTATGAATGAAGGATTTGAGTGAGAGAGAGAGAGAGAGAAAATGAAAATAATGCAACCGCGCTTTATGCTTCTGCACAAGGGTTCTATTTATAGAACCACTTGTGTGGGCTTCAAGCTAAAAGCCCACTTAAGTGTATTTTGGCCCATATGTTATAATATGCCCAAAATCACTTAAGCCCATGGTACCTTACCATATTTCGTATTCTACTCAAGTACACCGTACCTTACGATGTTCTATAATTCACTTAAGGGCACCGTACCTTACGGTATTCCTTAGTTACTCTATCTCTCATCAATCCGTCCTTTGTGTGTGACCCTGTAGGTTTTCGTGACGTTGGCAATTATATTAAATCACGCATTTAACATAATAAACAGTGAGCGGTATCTAGCAACACATCACTGCTACCCAAGACACGAAAATGTCAAGTGATCTGACAATTCCTTCTGTGATAATACTTATGTGTATAATTACCCTTTTGCCCTTATGTCTATATTGAACACAAGGTATAGACCATGTCATCCTTGTCCAGTTCAATATTGGGCCCATAGACATTTATCCTGTTACGCAGGATGGGCAAATTCCATCTAGGACACTCATGTCCCTCAGCATGCTTTGTGGAGTACCCATCAACTGTCTTTATGGTTATCCAGTTACGGACAACGTTGGATCAGCAATAAAGCACTCGACTCTACATCTAGGATCCATAGTGGTTTCAGGTCGAAGAGTGGTATACACTATTATCACCATGAGAATAACTTATGACACTTTGCATAACTTTCTATATAGTATTCTCATAGCGGGTCAATCCGGTATAAATATTACTCCTAATATTCATACCTATGTTTAAGACTTGATAACTCTTTATCCATGATCCATGAGATGTGATCATCAGTCTACAAACATAATAGTCTTAATGCTTTAATGTTATCCCACTTCACACTAAAGCTCGACTACGGATACTTTAAGAATAGTGTCCTTATGTTTAATGTGTTCTCATGATTAAGTCACACTTAATACATCAAACGGACTATCTACTCCAGGGACTTTATTAATCAACCATAATGAAGAAAATGCCTTTTATTATTAATAAATAATTCGATACAAGTACCAAAAAGTATTGGCCTCTAGGGCTTACACCAACAATCTCCCACTAGCACTAGAGCCAATCAGGCATACCCTTAATACCCATAGATCTAGTATGGCCATCATGCTTCTGCTGCGCAAGAGGCTTTGTCAGTGGGTCAGCTATATTGTCAAGTGTAGGTACTTTACATATTTTCACATCTCCTCTGTCTATTATCTCTCGAATGAGATGATAACGCCTAAGTATGTGTTTGGATCGTTGGTGAGATCTAGGTTCCTTGGCTTGTGCGATAGCACCATTGTTATCACAGTAGAGACCAATGGGACCCACAATGCTAGGAACTATGCCAAGTTCACTAATGAACTTTTTGATCCAAACAACTTCCTTTGCTGCACTTGAGGCAGTAATATACTCGGCCTCGGTTGTAGAATCAGCAACTGTATCTTGCTTTGAACTTTTCCAGCTCACAGCGCCACCGTTTAAGCAAAACACATAACCAGATTGCGATCTAAAGTCATCCTTATCTGTCTGGAAGCTAGCATCGGTGTATCCAATTACAACCAACTCTTCCTGACCTCCATATATCAAGAATGAGTCCTTAGTCCTTCTTAAATACTTAAGGATATTCTTGACAGCTACCCAATGAGCATCACCAAGATCAGATTGGTACCTACTCGTTGCACTTAAAGCATACGAGACATCTGGTCGAGTACATAACATGACATACATGATAGATCCTATTGCAGATGCATATGGAATCTTATTCATGCGATCCCTTTCTTCCTTAGTTAAAGGGGATTGTGTTTTTGATAGACACAAGCCATGTTGCATAGGTATGAATCCTTTCTTGGAATCATGCATATTAAAGCGTCTCAACACCTTGTCTATGTATGTACTCTGACTTAGGCCAAGCAGTTTTTGTGATCTATCTCTATAGATTCTGATTCCTAATATATAGGTTGCTTCACCTAGGTCCTTCATAGAGAAGCATTTCCCCAACCAAGACTTTACTTGTTGTAGGGTAGGGATATCGTTTCCAATGAGTAATATGTCATCTACATATAATACCAGGAAAACGATCATGCTCCCACTAACCTTCTTGTAGACACAAGGTTCATCTTCGTTCTTGATGAATCCATATTGTTTTACTGTTTCATCAAAACGAAGATTCCAGGTTCTGGAAGCTTGCTTCAATCCATAGATTGATCTTTGTAACTTACATATCTTTTGGGCTTCCTCTGGTATGTCAAATCCTTCAGGCTGTGTCATGTACACATCCTCAAGAAGATTTCCATTAAGGAAAGCAGTTTTGACATCCATCTGCCATATTTCATAATCATGATATGCAGCGATAGCAAGTAAAATCCGAACAGATTTAAGCATTGCAACTGGTGAAAAGGTTTCATCATAGTCAATCCCATGAATTTGTTTATATCCTTTTGCAACCAGTCTTGCCTTATAGGTATGTACCTTACCATCCATGTCAGTCTTCCTTTTGAAGACCCACTTGCATCCTATAGGGTTAACCCCTACACGAGGCTCTACCAAGGTCCAAACTTGGTTTGTGTACATGGAATCTATTTCGGATTTCATGGCTTCTAGCCACTTCTCAGACTCGGGACCAGTTATGGCCTCTTGGTAGGTCACAGGCTCATCTTGATCCATGAGTAATACATCACCTTGATCAGTTATGAGATATCCATATCTCTCAGGTAGTTGACGTATCCTGCTTGACCTACGTCGGTCTTGTTCTACTTGAGCAGGTTGCTCTTCCACAACTTCTTGTGTTTCCTGCTCTAATTCCTCCATAGGTGTATCTATGCTTTGTGATTCTTGAATTTCTTCAAGCTCTACTTTCCTCCCACTGGTTCCTTTGGAAATAAAATCCTTTTCTAGGAAAACTCCAGTTCGAGCGACAAACACTTTGCCCTCAGAAGGATTGTAGAAGTAATACCCTCTTGTTTCTTTAGGATACCCCACAAATAAGCATTTGTCAGATTTGGGCTCAAGCTTAGTTGAAATTTGTCGTTTCACATAAACTTCGCAACCCCAAATCTTCATGTAAGACATATGTGGTCTCTTACCACTCCATATCTCATATGGTGTCTTATCAACCTTTTTGGATGGAACACGGTTAAGTGTGTAAGCTACTGTCAACAGCGCATGTCCCCAAAAGGAGTTTGGAAGATCGGCGTGACTCATCATGGATCGGACCATGTCCAACAGGGTTCGATTTCTTCTCTCAGACACACCATTCCATTGGGGTGTTCCAGGAGGAGTGAGTTGGGATAGAATCCCACACTCTTTCAGATGGTCATCAAACTCTAGGCTTAAATATTCACCACCTCGATCTGATCGAAGAGCTTTAATATTCTTACCTAGTTGGTTTTGTACTTCATTCTTGAATTCTTTGAACTTTTCAAAGGACTCTGATTTGTGTTTCATTAAATACACATAACCATATCTACTGAAATCATCAGTGAATATGATGAAGTACTGAAAACCTCCTCTGGCTGGTGTGTTCAGTGGACCACATACATCAGTATGTATGAGGGCCAAAAGATCATTAGTTCTTTCACCTTTTCCTGTGAATGGAGACTTTGTCATCTTTCCAATTAAACAAGATTTGCATGTCTCATATGATTCATAATCAAAAGAGTCCAAGAGTCCATCTTTATGGAGTTTGGAAATGCGTTTCTCATTTATGTGGCCTAATCGACAATGCCAAAGGTAAGTTGGATTTAACTCGTTAGGTTTCATCCTTTTAGTATTAATGTTATATATAGGCATTTCGAGGTCAAGGACATACAGTCCATTGCTCATTTGTGCAGTAGCATAGAATATATCATTCAAATAAATTGAGCAACAATTGTTCTTTATCATGAATGAAAAACCAATCTTGTCCAAACAAGAAACGGAAATAATATTCCTGCTAATTGCTGGTACATAATAACAGTTCTCTAACTGAATTATTAAACCACTAGGTAAAGTCAATTCATAAGTTCCTACGGCTAAGGCAGCAACCTTTGCTCCATTACCAACTCGTAGGTCGACTTCACCTTTTGCCAATTTTCTACTCCCTTTTAGTTCTTGCACATTTGTACAAATGTGAGAACCGCATCCGGTATCTAATACCCATGATGCTGAAGTAGATAAATTAATTTCAATAACAAAAATACCTGAAGTTGGAGTCTCTACTCCATTCTTCCTATCTTCCAGGTACTTTGGGCAGTTCCTCTTCCAGTGTGCGGTCTTACCGCAATGGAAGCAGGTGCCTTCTTTCTCTATGCTTTCACTAGGCTTCATAGCAGCAATAGTGGGTTTGGGTTTGGCAACTTCCTTGCCTTTCCCTTTATCATGTTTGAGGACAATCCTCATGTTTCGGTACCAATCCAGAAAATTTGTCCCAGACAATTTTTCTTTCTCAAGGTTTGATCGCAATATGTTGTTAGAGGTGTTTGTTGTCATGGTTATCTACATAAGGATTAATGAAAATATAAGTATCATTGACATATTTAATTAGGCCTTTAATTAAACATGCTCCCACTATTTTATTCAAAACAAATGACCCTCATCATTTGATTCGTAAAATCCCGTTGGAAGATTTTCTAGTGGGTCGAGATCCATATTTCACTTCGTTCTAAGTCCGCGTAGGCGGATTACACAAAACTAGGTTATTTAGGTAGGAACTCCTTCCAATTGTATCTCATACAACTCTCGAATATTTCAGTTGGGTGAATAACTCCTTATTCCAATCCATCATATGGATCATTCCCAACTCTTGCTTCTAAACATATATATAATCTTATTATAATTTGTTTAATTAAGTTTGACCCATTGTTTTAACAGTTGGATATTACAATTATCCCATCGCACCTTACTAATATATAGATCATGCACCTCGCGTAGGCGAAACCTACATTATCCATTACTAGTCTTGATGAGTGTTAAAACTTGGAAAGCATAAACTTAATATTTAATTTGAGGGAATTGCAATTTTATGATCTCACCGGCTTATTTATCATATAAATCGTCTCTCACATGCATCAACATACATACACATGCATCAACATACATACACAATGAAACAGTTATGGCCCCTAGCGCAATTGTTCTCCCAAGCCAATGAGAGAACCTTAGCTAACCTAATAACGATCTAAGCTTCTCCAAGCAAGATCTTCAAGGTTGTCCTCCTTTAATATTGAATTCTTCTCTAAGCTTCTCCAAGCAAGATCTTCAAGATTGTCCTCCTTTGATATTGAAATCTTCTCTTTCTTCATAACATTGTCTTCTTCTCTTTCTTCATAACATTACATTTCAGAAGAAACTCATTTTACATACGAGGGTTTGAGATGAGAAAAGAAGTTACATTAAGAGATCAAAAGGAGAGGCACGACACGCAGGTCGTATTTTAAAACCCAAAACAAAATAAAGGATAACTAAGGCCATAACTGATCACCACAAGGCAATAATAATAAACACATTGTTATTATTAAATTTTAATTCCTTTAATTAATTAAAACCAAATTAAATTTCAGCGACCGATCACACTACGCAGAGTTAGCCGGGGGTTCCGCTGCCCTTGCGTATGATTGGACATTGTTTTAATGAACACAATTCATTTGAAATGGACATTGTTTTGCATGAACACAACCCTTGCGTAGTCACAAAACAGGAACCCCAAAATTTTGACTCTGGGAGTGTGACGACCGTCACAGGCAATGTGAGTGTGACGACCGTCATGGGCGTGTTACGACCGTCACGCATCCAGTTTGTTATGCCTGTTACGCTCGTCACACGAGCTTCACACGGCCAAACTAATAGAACTTTGAAATAGTATTTGGACCTCTTCCAAAAAGCCCTAAATTCACAACTCCTCGACGGCACAACCCTTGTGCCGTCACCAACCCTAATGCGCCAATTTCAGACCGTCAAACACACCTCGATTGTTGATTCAGTATGATTGATCAACAGGTCATTGCTTCACCATACTAATGTCGGATTCCGAAGGAAATGACCATTGATCGCTCAAAGGAAAACAATCATTTAGTGTTCGAATGAACGAAACAGAAACAGTATATCACATATACCGTATTTTGCATTAGGATTACTTATATCATATATAAGTTGATCGGTCTCAATTGCGTAACCTATGGACGATCGATGTATCGCTGCTTCACCATACTAATGTCGGATTCCGAAGCATAGTCAACATCAATCATCCAACTCGTACACTCATGATGCCATATTTAATTACTCGTTTAATTAATTGATTCATTCTGTCTTTTAATCATATTAATACAGAAAATAAACAGTTATCCGAGTCATGGTTTCGTAAGTGGCTCTGATACCACTGAAGGAGAATTGCGGTCCAAAACGCAGCGGAAATTAAAATTTTCTCCTTTAGAGATCCTTACGAATGGTCATGATCAGTGATAGAATATTTACCTCTTGTGACGATTGAAACCTTTGGTGCAGATCTCTTGTGACGATCAAAACCTTTTATGCAAATCCACGAAGCGATCACGAACGTTGAACGATGACAACGTCTCTACTCAGTCCACACGAACGGATTCCTTCAATCTCAGTGCTAGCTGGTACGAATGAAGGCTTTGAGTGAGAGAGAGAGAGAGAGAGAAAACGAAAATAATGCAACCGCGCTTTATGCTTCTGCACAAGGGTTCTATTTATAGAACCACTTGTGTGGGCTTCAAGCTAAAAGCCCACTTAAGTGTATTTTGGCCCATATCTTATAATATGCCCAAAATCACTTAAGCCCATGGTACCTTACCATATTTCGTATTCTACTCAAGTACACCGTACCTTACGATGTTCTATAATTCACTTAAGGGCACCGTACCTTACGGTATTCCTTAGTTACTCTATCTCTCATCAATCCGTCCTTTGTGTGTGACCCTGTAGGTTTTCGTGACGTTGGCAATTATATTAAATCACGCATTTAACATAATAAACAGTGAGCGGTATCTAGCAACACATCACTGCTATCCAAGACACGAAAATGTCAAGTGATCTGACAATTCCTTCTGTGATAATACTTATGTGTATAATTACCCTTTTGCCCTTATGTCTATATTGAACACAAGGTATAGACCGTGTCATCCTTGTCCAGTTCAATATTGGGCCCATAGATATTTATCTTGTTACGCAGGATGGGCAAATTCCATCTAGGACACTCATGTCCCTCAGCATGCTTTGTGGAGTACCCATCAACTGTCTTTATGGTTATCCAGTTACGGACAACGTTGGATCAGAAATAAAGCACTCGACTCTACATCTAGGATCCATAGTGGTTTCAGGTCGAAGAGTGGTATACACTATTATCACCATGAGAATAACTTATGACACTTTGCATAACTTTCTATATAGTATTCTCATAGCGGGTCAATCCGGTATAAATATTACTCCTAATATTCATACCTATGTTTAAGACTTGATAACTCTTTATCCATGATCCATGAGATGTGATCATCAGTCTACAAACATAATAGTCTTAATGCTTTAATGTTATCCCACTTCACACTAAAGCTCGACTACGAATACTTTAAGAATAGTGTCCTTATGTTTAATGTGTTCTCATGATTAAGTCACACTTAATACATCAAACGGACTATCTACTCCAGGGACTTTATTAATCAACCATAATGAAGAAAATGCCTTTTATTATTAATAAATAATTCGATACAAGTACCAAAAAGTATTGGCCTCTAGGGCTTACACCAACAGTGCCCACCGCGAGGTCGACCTGAACAACCCCTATTATATTGCTGGTTTACCCTTTATAATTTGATAGGACCATGTTTTATTGTTGGAGATCTTCATCAACCTTTCCCATTTTATTAAACAGAGTATAGGGCATCAGGTTGACAGCAGCACCTCCGTCTATGAAGACTTTGTTCACCGCCATTCCATCCACCTTTGCTCTAATGAACAATGGCTTCAGATGGTACATCATTCCTGGGCTGGGCCTCTCGAACATGGCTTTCTGTTCTTCCACCAAACTATTATTCATGACATAGTAACACAAAGGTTTTCCTCCATTCGTTTCGTCTAACACAAAATCTCCCCCTATTTCAGAAACTTCAGATACCATGTCGTATTCAGCTGGTAGCACCGACGTAATGCCACAGTTTACGATGAAATCATCACCATAAATATCATTGTTGTTTTCATCGTACATGTCTTTGTCGAATTCCTCGTCAGATTGATAGAAATATTCAGGTTCTCCTTCCTCGGGTTGGGGAGAATACTCGGGCTGCTCCTCCTTTGATTTGCCCTCTCTTCGTGGTTACCTCTCGATCTCCGATGAACATTTCACATTCTGAGTAGCGATCACTGCTTTCTTTCCCGTCGAGCCGACGGTCATGGCCATTGTCTGATTCGCCACCATTCTTCCTGGTCCTCCGGCCTTCGATATTTGTTCCTCTTGTCTAGCGGTCTCCGAAGTCTTCGATTGTGGAGTGGTAATGACTTTCCCAGCTTTTTTGTTTCGCTGGTGGTGTCTCCACTGTGTCCTAGTCATTGGATTCTTTCCTTTGAAGTTAGGAGAGATTGTGTAGCCTCTTTTCTTCTCTGGAGATGTTGTCTCTTTCTCCAACACCCTCCATTTTGGCTTTTTCCCCCTTTTTGATTGGTAGATTCTACTCATTTCTCCTGTGGAGCATCAATTGGAGGAATGAAAGTCTTTGGTCGAGAATGCTGAAATTGTCTTCTATAATCTTCGTTCTGTCGAGGTGTTTCATGCCTGTCGAACACGAATCATGGGACAACAGGATTTTCCTCTTTCACAACCTTGTTATTGGCCTCCAATCTTTCGACGGTTTTCTCGTCGAACACTGCGCTGCACTTTGGGTATAACAGAACTTTTGACCTGTTTCCCTTACACTTCTCCTGGAAGTATGATAAGCTTTCGCCAGGCTGAGGGTAGGCCGGCTCGAGCCTCGTTTCGTTCTCCTTTCTGAAACCTTCAGTAGTTTCGACCATCATTACTTCAAATGATTTAGCTAACGAGGTTGCTTTGGAAACCTCAATGAGACCATCAACAGTCTCTACCATCATGCACTCGAGAGGCTGTGCGTATAAAGCTTCTTCCACTTTTAGAGGGCCAGATTCCACCTGCATTTTTTTCCTTTTGCCAAATTGGAGCCTTCCTTCTTTCAGAGCTTTCTGCACCAAATCCCTGAAAAGAACACATTGGTGAGTTTTGTGACCAAGGAAATTGTGAAATTTACAGAATCTCTTTTTTTCTTTGTTCTAGGGGGTCTTTTAAACCCTGAGGGATGATAATCTGACCATCTTTAACTAATAAATCAAAGATTTCGTCGCACTTAGACACGTCGAAAGTATAGGTCTTAGCTACGTATTTGTCTATTTTTTCTGGTTCGACGGGGTTTTTTCCATTTGACGGCTTCAAAACCTTACACGCATACGAAGGTCTGGGCTTAAGTTCTGCCACATTAACCTCACTCAATCAACTATATCTTCGTCGTCAGAAGAAACTCCCTTGACCACGATGTAGAACACTTTTTCTTTCTTATGATATTGACCCACCTTAGACTTCTTAGCTTTCAGGCGTTCAATACATCGAAATCTATCGGCCAATTGGGCCATATCTCTCAGATACTGCATATCCATCTTTTTCCTTATAGAATAATCTAGACCTCCAGCTGCCATCTCGACTAGTTCGTATTCAGGGATTTGAGTAAAGCATCGTGCTTTCAGCAGTCTAAACATGTTCAGATACTGATTAATTTATTCAGCAACCTTTCGCTTAACGCTAGATAGTTCTTTGAGGTTGATATTTGATTGTCCCATGTAAAATTGTTTATGGAATAACCTCTCTAACTGTGTCCATGTTTGGATCGATTGTGGAGGTAGCGCCGTGAACTATGTAAACGCGTTTTTTGTTAGAGAACTTGGGAAGTATTTTAATTTCAAATCCTCATTGTTTGCTATGTCGCCAGCCTCGGTCTGGTACCTGGCCACGTGCTCGACGGTGGATTCTTCAATATCCCGAGCGGACTTAGTAAATTTAGGGACTTTCCATCCCCTTGGAAATTATGTCTGTAAGACAAAATCTGGTAGAGGCGAAGAGTATGTCGTCCGCTGGAGGCAAGGACTTACTCCATTTCGCACTATGATCCGTTCGACGGTAGCCTCTAGGTTTTGTTCCCCCATGGCTGCATCGTGTCGAACTTGTCGAACCACCTGGTCTGGATCCTGGTTACGGTTAACCAGTACCACTGGGGGCCTTCGTGCCACCCTTGTGATGTGTTCGAATTCCTGGTATTCCTGTTTGACAGTATCATCTATCATCTCCTCTTGTCGAACCGGTGTTTCTAGTCAAGGAGGAGGCGTGAGATTCCGACGAACTTGAGCACTTGGAGCTCCCAAAAAATCTCCAATCCTGGTCATTTGGGTTTCCAACTGCTGATAACTCTATGTCGAATCATAGATCAATGGCCTCAATATAGTACCCATTTGCTGAGTTAGCATGTGTACCATTTCATGGTTGCTTTCGTCCATCTGTTGTCTCATAACGATGATAGAGCTTGACGTAAAACTTGGGACTGATTGAGACGTCAATCCGAAACCTGGGGGTTGACCAAATGGGGTTGCCAAAGGTCCAAACCCTTGGTAACGAGGGAATGGAGATGATGAGGTATTGTTGTAAGTCGAATCGAGATTATGCATATTTTTCATAAACTCTGTCGGCATTCCCAACGTTCTGTGCATGGGAACCGTGAAACTGGGTATATGTTGCCCCATAGTTCCCATGGTTGTCGGTGTCGGAGTTTGTGGCTAACATGGTGTCATACGGTGAACTGACTTTATGTGTTTTTGATCGCAATGTCGCGGTTAGCAAGAGTCGCCACCGACTTTTCTTTTATCCCATAAGGAAAGGTGGAAAAGAACAGGAAAGACCTTAATTTAGATTCTTAGGTTCGGGAGGTACATTATACAAAGGGAAGGTGTTAGCACCCTTTGTATCCATGGTTATCCATGGGCTCTTAATTGCTCAATCATTTATGTTTTCTAGTTTGAAAGAGTGTTTAAGAAATGTGTAGGAAATGTTTTGAAAAAAAAGGAGAATTTAACTTTGTAATGATTCTTGTATGAATATATACAAAGTGACTATCTCGCTTAGTTTTGAAAGTCGTTTAGAAAAATATAACTCGGCAATGATTCTAGTGTGAATGTATGCCAAGTGGTGATTTTCTAATGGAGGTTTCGAAAGGTGTAAGGTGTAAAAAGTAGTTTTAAATTGTGAATAAGCAATTAAGAGTTATACCCATCCGAGGTCTTTCCGGGCATTTCCTATCCTTATGGGGGTAAAATTGTCCTTACTATTGAGAAGTAAGCAGTTTTATCCTTTGGATGTAAAAGGGTCATCGTAGGGTCATCGATTGGTCATTGAAGGCAACAGTTGTGAGGATACCTTAGCGTTCGAAGGGACTATCATCATTTAACCGTAGGCTATACCGAAGGGTCATCGCGGGACAAAGGCAACATTCGAGGGACTATGATGATTTAACCGAAGGGTCTTTGCTAAGGGTATCCCCATATTCGCGGGACATGACCGTAAATGCCGAAATCGTGGGGTAACAAAGAGAGGTCCAAGATCGCTTATTTAAAGACAATGTGTTGTAATTACTTAGATAGCCGTAATCAATTAGGTAATTAGGTCCATATTAAAATCAATACATTAAGATCAATTAAGCCATTAGGGTGGATCTTCGCCATGAAATGAATACATTAAAATCAATTGAGTAATTCAGGGTGAATCTCCATAAGGATCTCCCACACATAAAGTGGGATACCTAGTCGGCCGTTTCCTCGGGAATATGTAAACCTTTGCACAATTCAACACACGGGTTAGAGCATCAAAGTAAAGTACAATTGAAAATTGCACTACAACACAACAGTCATAATCTCAGGCCAAATGATGCAGAATTATAATAAGTCTTGGTTAGATAGACATAAGGCATAATAGAAAAGAAACAAAGCAGCCATTGTCCCGTTCGCCTCTGCTTCGCCTGGCGAAGGCTCAGCGAATGCTCGCTACAGGCTCGCTTAGCGATGTGCTAGCGAGCGGCCACGGGTTTGGAGTTTGACAGCAGCATGACCTCCGAAAACCTGAACTTGTATGGCACTTGATTACAGGAATAGCATGGACAAACATTCATGATATTCAAGCATATTTAAATTCGCATGTGAAATCAAATTACATATTCGAAACTTCAATCATGATGCTTTATGTATATAGAGATTACCAATTAAAAGCATAAAACAATAGTGATGTGCAAACCTGCTTGCAACTAAGCTGCTAGGTTGAAGAGACTGATCGCTTTTGGTATCGGATGGAGTTGGGCGGCGGTAGCTTCGGAGCGGAGGAGCAGCCTTCAGGGTTTCTTCACTCGGAACTCTCTAAAGTAGCCTCCAGGGTTTCTGTGCCAGGGTTTCCGTCCGTCTTCCTCTGTTTTTTCCTTTCTTTTCGTGACTGAAGCTTGGCTATTTATAGTGCTCTTGTTGTGACCTAATGGGCTCAGAATGAAGCCCAGAAATTCTGATATTCGCCAGCTTCGCTAGGCGAAGGAATTGCTCGCCTAGCGAGCCAGCTAGTTTGGGCTTTTTCTGGATCTGGTGCTTCGCTGGGGCGAGTGTCATAACGAGGGGTTCGCTAGGCGAAGGAATTGCTCGCCTAGCGAGCGAGCTAGTTCGGGCCATTTTCTGGATTGGGCCTGTTGTGAGCTGGGCTTTTGTTCCTTTAATGTCAGGGCCTTGCAAAATAAGTTGGGGCGCCTCGAGGGTGTTTGGCAAGATTAATGGGCAAATTTTGGGGTATGACAGCTGCCCCTGTTCAATATTCTTGAACCGAGAAAGTTAGGATGGCAAATATGCCATTCGTGGTCTGGAGGTGAAAGATTATTGAACACTAGAATGCCCCGAAAATTTGCGCTTGTCAACTAGCCTTGATGGAGATGGGCTTAAAGATGCCATCCAGGAAGTTTGATGATGAGAGCTTCCGATTGTGTCGTACGTTAGACGATATCTAGAGACATGGGGGGTCATACCGGGTCATGCGCTAGACCGTACGGTGAGTCCTCCATTATGCTGTCGACTTCGTTGGGGAGTCAGAGTGTGTTATCTGCTACTGGGGATAAGGGATCAGAATAGATTGTACGCTAGATCGTATCTGAATAGCGGACTGAGTCGTCCATTAGGCGGGTGACTCTGCTGGGGGATGAAATACCAGACTGGATCGTACGCTAGACTGTATCCGAGCTGCAGAATGGGTCGTCCATTAGGCAGTATCCGAGAGGGGTAGTCGTATGCTAGGCTACACGTCAGAATGTACCGTACACTAGGTAGCATCTGAGGAGCTGAAGGTCTAACTGGGTCGTACATTAGACCGTATTTGAGCAGAATGAAGGTCAGAAGGGATCGTACGTTAGATCGCATCTGAATTGAAGAAGTCATATGTTGAGCTGAATCAGAATGAACCGTACGCTAGGCTATATCTGATAGTATTTTTAGATGCTGTATTTGCAATAAATGGTCGGGATGGGCTTAAAGATGCCATCCTTAGGAGGATAATTAACCTGAAAAATGAAGTTAGCTTCACGCCATGTCATGATGCATGAGATGTTTTATGCTTTTGACAATAAATGCGAACAATGTATGCATGCGTATGTTGTGAAATGATATAATGAATGAATTATGCATCTGAAAAGTTCTTCCCGAGGACTCCACTGGGGAAATAAATCTCAGTCTTCTGGTTGGAGATACTGGTATCGGTGATCCTTTCTTAGCTGGGGATACTTGATTCTTGTCTGATGGTGGGAATATCTACTGGGGATGGAAGAGATGATCCGTCTGTCTGGTGATGCCGACCTCTTCTGGGAAATAGCTGGTTTTTATTGGGGAATAGAATTAGCAATCGGACTTGTTGGAAAGCATGGTTAGACCTTTTTCTCGATCCTGAAGTCTTTTAGTAATTGATATTGCTATTTTATGTATGTATTTTTGGTAAACATTGATCATATTCAAATGCATATATTAATTCAAATTAAATCAATGGACGTTTACGCAAACAAAACAGACAAAGTAAAAACAAAATCATCTTTTAGGAAATCAAATTGTATTGATTTTGAAAGAGGGCCTATAAACAGGCAATTCGTGTACAAAGAGACAAAAATCCTAGTAAGAGGAAATTGTCGAGAAAACAAAGAAAAAGCTATGAAGGAAAAGCCCTGTGATTTTAATTCTGCCACTGTTATTATGTCTTCAAGTATCTCATCCCTTGCTGTCGGATGGAAGTGATTAGCTTGTTCAGTCCTTTGAACTGGGTTGAAGCTGACTGAGAACGGGACATAGTCTTACGCTTTAATCCCTAATTTTTGCCTGGACCGCCT
Organism: Lathyrus oleraceus; assembly: GCF_024323335.1. NCBI lineage: Eukaryota > Viridiplantae > Streptophyta > Magnoliopsida > Fabales > Fabaceae > Lathyrus > Lathyrus oleraceus. The sequence goes on from NC_066583.1 coordinate 208,134,074, forward strand.
TTTCAGGTTTTCAGTCCACCAGGATACCCCTTTTTGCCCAAGCCGCCTTTTCAGGTTTTCGACTTGCCGGGTGTACATTTTTATATGTTTATCCCTATTTTCTGCCCGAACCCTTTTTGGCTCGCCGGGATGCCCTTACTTTTGCCTAGACACGTCGACCTAGCGGGTCTTTTATGCGTAGTATTTTTTAACTATGTCCGCGCTCACAGGATGCGGGAAGTCTTCGCCGTCCATCGTAGCAAGTATCATGGCTCCACCAGAGAATACTTTCTTAACTACAAATGGCCCTTCGTATGTGGGAGTCCATTTGCCCCTGGGATCACCTTGTGGTAGAATGATACGCTTGATCACCAAGTTGCCAATTTGATACACCTGTCTCTTGACCTTTTTGTTAAATGCCTGGGTCATGCGCTTCTGATATGTCTGCCCATGACAAACAGCCGCAAGTCTCTTCTCATCAATCAAATTTATCTGATCGAGTCGAGTCTGAATCCATTCATCCTCGTCTAAACCTGCCTCTTTCATGATTCTTAGAGAGGGAATCTGAACTTCCACCGGTAAGACGGCTTCCATTCCGTAGACTAAAGAGAAAGGAGTTGCCCCTGTCGAAGTGCGTACTGAAGTGCGATAACCATGAAGAGCAAATGGTAACATCTCATGCCAGTCTTTGTACGTTACTGTCATCTTTTGTATGATCTTCTTGATATTCTTATTAGCAGCCTCCACGGCGCCGTTCATCTTTGGCCGGTACGGAGAAGAGTTATGGTGTTTTATTTTGAACTGCGTGCAGAGTTCAGTAATCATCTTATTGTTCAAATTAGTACCATTGTCAGTGATAATTCTTTCAGGGATGCCATATCGACAAATAAGACTATTCTTGATGAACCGTGCCACCACGTTCTTGGTGACAGAAGCAAATCAGGCCGCCTCTACCCACTTTGTAAAGTAATCAATAGCAACAAGGATGAAACGATGTCTGTTAGAAGCAGTAGGTTTAATCTCTCCAATCATATCGATGCCCCACATTGCAAAGGGCCAAGGTGCTGTCAACACGTTCAATGGAGCAGGAGGCACATGTACTTTGTCCGCATAGATCTGACACTTGTGGCAGGTTCTGGAGTGATGGTGGCAATCAGCTTCCATGGTAGACCAATAATATCCTGATCTCAGAATCTTCTTGGCCATTGTATGTCCACTAGAATGAGTCCCAAAAATACCGTCATGCATGTCTTCCATAATCTTTTCTGCTTCCTTTCTACCCACACAGCGAAGCAGAGTCGAATCATGATTACGTTTGTATAACACTCCATTACTCAGAAAGAATTTAGCGGAGAACTTCCTCAGGAATTTTCTGTCATTGATGGACGCCCCTTCAGGGTATTCCCGAGTTTCTAAATATCTTTTTACTTCGTGGAACCAAGGTTTCTCTTCTACTTCATCAGCGTTAAGTTCATAATAATATGCTGGTTCATCTAGTCGTTCAATGGTGATCCTGGGAGCTTCATTGTCCCATCTGACTCTGAACATAGATGACATGGTGGCCAATGCGTCTGCCAACTGATTCTCCTCTCATGGAATATGTTCGAATGTAATCTCTTCAAAATATGGGATTAATGTCAACACCCGCTCTCGATAAGGGATGAGATTCGGATGTTTAGTGTCCCATTCTCCTTTGATCTGACTGATTACTAAGGCTGAGTCTCCGTATACGCTTAAAAACTTGATTCTCAGGTCTATAGCAGCTCTGAGTCCCAAAATACATGCTTCATACTCGGCCATATTATTGGTACAATCGAAACATAGTCTAGCAGTGAAAGGCGTGTGACAACCCTTGGGGGAAACGATTACAACACCAACACCATTGCCCAACGCATTAGAAGATCCATCGAAAACCATAGTCCATCGGGATCCCGGTTCGGGTCCTTCGTCCGGTCCAGGTTCTTCATAATCAGTAACAAGCATGACATCCTCATCTGGGAACTCAAAATTCATAGGTTGGTAATCATCCACCGCCTGATGAGCCAAATGATCAGCTAGCACGCTTCCTTTGATTGCTTTATGGGTAGTATACTGGATATCATACTCTGTTAAAATCATCTGCCATCTTGCTATTCTTCCGGAGAGGGCAGGTTTCTCAAATATGTATTTGATGGGATCCATCTTAGAAATCAACAAAGTGGTATGATTCAACATATACTGTCTTAGTCGGCGAGCAGCCCAGGCCAAAGCACAGCAAGTTCTCTCGAGCAGTGAGTATCTTGTTTCACAGTCAGTAAACTTTTTGCTAAGATAGTATATGGCATGCTCTTTTCGACCAGACTCGTCATGTTGCCCCAACACACACCCCATTGAATTTTCTAACACGGTCAAATACATGATTAAAGGTCTTCCTTCAACTGGTGGCATCAGAATGGGAGGTTTTTGAAGATACTCCTTGATTTTGTCGAAAGCTTCTTGACATTCATCATTCCATCTCATCTCTTGATTTTTCCTCAGTAGTTTGAAGAGGGGTTTGCAGGTAGCAGTCAAGTGGGAGATAAATCGGGCAATATAATTCAAACGTCCCAAGAAACCTCTGACCTCTTTATCTGTACGGGGAACTGGCATTTCTTGAATAGCCCTCACCTTAGCCGGGTCAACCTCAATCCCTTTACCACTGACAATAAAGCCCAAGAGTTTGCCGGATCTTACTCCAAAGGTGCATTTGTTCGGGTTCAACCTCAACTTGTATTTCTTCAACCTCTCGAACAGTTTGTATAAATGATCGAGATGCTCTCCCTCAGTATGAGATCTGGCTATCATGTCATCCACATACACTTCTATTTCATGATGGATCATATCATGGAACAAAACCACCATAGCACGCTGGTACGTTGCCCCTGCATTCTTTAAACCAAATGGCATTACTTTATAACAGAACGTGCCCCATTGCGTTACAAACGTAGCTTTCTCAATGTCCTCAGGCGCCATCTTAATCTGGTTATAACCTGAGAATCCATCCATGAATGAGAATACCTTGTGTTGAGCGGTGTTATCTACCAGAACATCAATGTGCGGAAGTGGAAAGTCGTCTTTGGGACTCGCTTTATTCAAATCTCTGTAGTCTACACACATTCGCACCTTGCCATCCTTCTTCGGCACTGGTACCACATTAGCAACCCATTGAGGATAAGAAGTAACAGCCAGAAAACCTGCATCAAATTGTTTCATAACCTCGGCTTTGATCTTCTCAGACATTTCAGGACGCATGCGGCAAACCTTTTGCTTAACAGGACGACAATCTTCCTTCGTTGGCAAACGATGCACTACTATATCAGTATCCAATCCTGGCATGTCTTCATAAGACCAAGCGAAAATCTCTACATAGTCATGTAACATCTGAATCAATCTTTCTTTAATACTGTTTTCCAAGCCTGCTCCTATTTTGACTTCTCTCTTGTCCACTTCAATACCCAGGTTTACAATTTCGATTGACTCTTCATGCGGCTGTATAGTCCTTTCTTCTTGCAGTAACAGTCTGGCAAGTTCTCCAGGTACTTCACAATCTTCCTCACTTCCATCCTCGACTTGGTAGATCGGATTTTCAAAGTCATAATGAACAGTAGCAGAACTATTATCAACAGGATCCAGGGTGGGTATGGATCTGCAATTCGTTACGTGAGTGTGTGTGGGAAAACATAGCCTTTTTTTGGAAGATGACAGGAAAGATAAAGAGCGCAATATTTGAATGCAAAGCGTCCATTGATTTATTGAATATGAATATGCTTATGAAATGACAAACCCTTAACAAATTAGCTATTGTGCCCCGGGCATAGACACAATGCTTTAAGAAGTTCAATTGTAAACATTAAAATTAAAAAATTTGCAACACTAAAACAGACAATAACAATTACTCCTGACTAAAGGAAATCGGGATAGTGTCTTCAGCCTTCCAATTATTGAGTCCGTCGCCAATTGTTGGGAAAATCCAGCTATCCGGGTCGCAATCGCTATCAGCATCTTCTACAGCATTGATTTGATCTTTGACCCTCTTTTCAGAGCTAAATCCCAGACCAGATTTATCAGACTTGTAGGGTATGTTGATCAGTTGACCCCAACCAGTACGACCACCATTTTCGACCACAGCTTGAGCGTCTTTCAGAGAAATCATGGCAGGAGGAGCTCGAATAACCTCGGGCACAAGGGGAGTTGGCTTATGGACAGGGCTGGGCGGAGGAACCACTTCAAATGACTGAGACGGAGTCTCGAAGAATTCACCATCCATCTCAACGTATCTGAAGGTATGCACACTACTGACGATATACTCTTCTTCCCCACACACAGTGACGATCTTACCCTCTATTGGATATCTCAGCTTTTGATGGAGAGACGAAGCTACAGCACTTGCCCCATGAATCCAAGGGCGTCCCAGCAAGCAGGAATAGGCAGGACGAATATTCATTACGTGGAAGGTAGTGTTGAAGACTTGAGGTCCTATTTTGATAGGGAGAACCACTTCACCATGGACAACACTCTTCGCACCATCGTAAGCACGCACCACAATGTCACTAGGCATCAGTTCAATGCCCTTGCAGTCAAGTTTATAGAGCACGGCTTTCGGTAGCACATTCAAAGAAGAGCCATTATCGATCAACACATGAGACAAGGTGATCCCCTTACACTCAATGGAGATATGCAGAGCTTTATTGTGATTCTTCCCTGCTGGTGTCAGGTCAGCGTTGGAAAAACCTAGGCCATCGTCAACAGTCAGGCTAGCAACATAGTTTTCAAACTGATCGACGGAGGTCTCCTGAGGTACATGAGCAGTCTTCAAGAATTTTATCAAGGCATGGGCATGAGATTCAGAAGATAACAACAAGGATAACATCGAGATCTTAGACGGGGTATGCCCCAACTGTTCTACCACATCGAAATCACTCTTGCGGATGATCTTCAGCACTTCTTCCATTTCTTGTTTGGCAACATCCTCAGTAGTAACTTCGACCGGTGTTTCTGACTGAGAAGGGTTGACTGGTTCCTTTCCTCGGTTTTCGGGAACTGGAGGTGAGATCTCTGGAGAGAAGATCCTTCCGCTTCGAGTAACTTTACTAGTCCCAACAATGTCATTAGGATTAGCAGAATTACCAGTTTGCTTTACACCATGGATGTAAACATCACCTCCATAATTCCACGGAATGGCTTTGCTTGAGGAATACGGTACTGGGCCAGGTGCAGTAATGATCAGGGGAGCTACCTTGGGCTCAGCAGTAATCTTCACGGGTACTCTGGGAGCAGTAATCTTTACTGGAACTTTGGACCTCGCAATCACCGATACCTCTTCAATAGGGTTCTTCGCCTTGGGAATCTTTTCGAAGAGAATTGTACGATCATCCATCAGCCGTTGAATACCCTTCCTCAACTTCAAGCAATCATTGGGTCGAAGTATGCAGCGATCGCAATTTTCAGCACAACCTGGAAATAAACCAGCTTGCAATAAATTCTTCTTGATGATCAGGAGAGGAGACGTTAAATCAGCTACATTAGAAATGTGAGAATTGTTATCCACAGCATTAACAGTCTTGTCATGGTTAGGCATAGGTGCAGTGATGACGTTAGGAGTCTCCGGAGGCTCAAATTCAATTTCTCCAGCTTCGATCATATCCTGGATTTTATTCTTCAACGACCAACAATCGTTTGTATCATGCCCGGGGCTATCGGAGTGATACGCACACCTGGCATTGGGATTATAACGAGAAGAAGCAGTGTTGGGTTTCATAGGAGGATCTCTGAGGGTGATCAGATTTGCTTTTAGCATCCCCTACAGTGCTTGTGCCAAGGTCATATTGATCCTGGTAAACTGCCTTCTTGGCTTGTCTTGTTTGGGCTGGAAGTTTTGAGATGGTGGTGCTGCAATCGTAACCGCTCCAATGGTATGGTCACGATTTTTCTTGTTACGACCCTTTTGACCGTACACAGCATTTGATTCATTCCTCCCCTGATAGGACCTTTTGGTGCTCGCAGAGGTGGCCGCCTGTATCTTTCCACTTCGGATGCCACTTTCAACACGCTCACCTGTCAATATAAGTTCAGTGAAACCTGATGAAGAACTTCCCAGTAGATGGCTGTAGAATGGGCCAGTCAGGGTGCCCATGAACATGTCCACTAATTCTCGGTCAGTCATAGGGGGTTTGACTCTGCCAGCCAAATCTCTCCATTTCTGAGCGTAGTCTTTGAAGCTTTCTTTAGATCCCATGGTCATATTCTGCAACTGTAGCCGAGTAGGTGCTAGTTCAGAGTTATACTGGTACTGTTTGTAGAAAGATGTTGCTAAATCAGTCCAGGTGCGGATGTCAGAGCTCTCGAGCTGATAATACCATTCCAATTGTGTGCCAGACAGACTCTCTTGGAAGAAATGGATCCATAACTTCCTATCAGTGGTATGCGGCTGAATCTTTCTCACATAAGCTCTCAGATGCATCTGAGGACAGGATGCACCATCGTACTTAGTGAAAATGGGGACCTTGAATTTGCGGGGAATGACCACATCAGAGACCAGTCCCAAGCTTTCGAAATCCAGACCGGGCGCCTTCTGACCCTCCATAGCTAGCATACGTTCTTCCAGCAACTTGTACTTGTCACCTTTTGGAGAGTACTATTCATCCTCATAATCTTCCTCATCGTCCTCAGCGTTGAAGAGATCAACATCTTCTTCTCCTGAATCATTTTCTGTCTCCTCTTCTGGACCATTCGGAATTCCAAACTTGACTCTCGCGGCCTGTCTTTTAAGCCTTCTTCCTGGGTTAATGTAACCCACAGGTTTATGGTCTTTCTTCTTCTCGAGCAAGAGAGCTTTCAATTCTTCCTGCCCTTTGGATAAGCTCAGCATCATCTCCTGGAATTGAGCATTCTGAGCTTGGAGATCTTTGACAGTTTGTTCGAGGGCCATTTTTCTGCTTAAGAGGAAGACCGTGAGAATATGGTCTTTTGGAATACCTGTTATGCAATGTTATGTTATGCAATGCAATGTATGAAATGTTTTCAAGGACTTTTAGAATTTAACTTTGCGTAAACTACCAAAAAGAGGGACACTTTTATTAATAATTTCTTTAATCAATGCTCATTACAAAAAATAAAAAATACAACAAAAGCTCAAGTCTCCCAGGGACGGCTTCTTTTTGGGCGGAGATATGCATTGAGACTTCGTTCCTCATTAAGCTGGCTGGTGAGCTCTAGTACTTTCTTCCTTTCTGCATTGAACTGAGCTTCGAAAGTATCCCTTTCCTCTCTCAACTGGGTCCATGATCTCTTCAATTCCTCAACATCGGTAGGCATATCTGGATAAGGAATGATCCGAGGAGCACCTCCTTCGACCCCGGATTCAACAATTAATGGTCCAACCGCAAGATAGGGCATGACAAGTTCACGAGCTCTTGCGCGTACCCATCTGAGATAAGGCTCCATAGGAATAGAATTTTTTGGTCCTAAAGTGCTTCTTTTCACCATGCCCCAAGCTCGTACAAACCTGTGACGGGGACCTTGAGAGTCATTGTCATAGTCAAACACTGTACCTTGAATAATCATTTCATGTGGACCATCTCTTCGGGCACAACCAAACTGACGTAGGGCTAAGGTAGGATTATAAGTAATACCTCCTCTTATTCCCATGAGTGGTACATTAGGGAATTCTCCACAACGGTCGATGAGGATAACATTTTCTCTGAGGTTAGAACACCAACGGATGTCTGAATGGGAGAGTGCCATTACCCTTTGAGACCATTTCAGATTTTGATCATTCTTCAAGACTGATTGGGGGAGGTGCGAAATAAACCACCTAGACAACAAAGGTACGCAGCACATGAGAGTCCCTTGCCTTTTCATAGTACGAGTGTGAAGGGAATGCAAAATGTCTCCAAGCAAGGTAGGCACAGGGTTATGAGTGAGGAATATCTTAATAGCATTCATGTCTATGAATTGGTCTGGATTAGGGAATAACACCAAGCCATAGATTAGCAAAGCTAGAACATCTTCAAAAGCATGGACATTCATAACTTTTAAGAATTCTCGGGCCTTATTTATCAGAAACTTGGCAAGTAAACCCTTAACTCCACTTCTTGTTACCCAATTGGTTTCAATGTCGAACTTTGTCATGTGTAAAGCTGCGGCAACTTCTTCAGACTTCGGAATCCTTTCTAAACCACTGAAAGGTGTTTGATCAAGGATAGGTATCCCAAGCAGCCTGGAAAATTCTTCTAATGTGGGTACCAACTGATAATCTGGGAATGTGAAGCAATGATGTTTAGGGTCGAAGAACTGGAATAAAACTCTCATTATATCTTCTTTGAAACCAGTAGTAACCAAATTGAGGAGGGAACCATGCTTCTTAATGAACTGAGCATGATCGGGAAGTTCTGACACTAAATTCTTGAGTTGAGGAGATATTGCTACAAGATTAATCCGGATGGTCTTCCTGGGAGCCATAACCTGTTTAACAGAGCAAAGCTAAATCCCTAAGTCCTTGAAATGGTTAGTATAATGTTATGATGTTATGATGTTATGATGTTATGATGTTATGTAAATAACAAGCACAAACAAGTCACACAACAATCATTTCTAAGTTTTAAGGCTTGCATGAGTTCCATAGGTAAGTACCCTCCCCACTAAAGTTTGGTTGGTTCAACCTGTCCTAGAATAGTAACCGGGTTCTAGAAGGATCTCCAATCATTGACCTTCCTTTAAGTCCACTTCAGTGCAACACCAAGTGGTTGACCAAAGCTTCCCTAAAGTCCAATCTCAAAGAGTGTAGTATCGAGTCTCAACCAACCCCAGTCGGAACCGAAGTCAGTTATCTCACTACTTTCTAATGGCTAGGATGAGTCAATTAGGGTTCTAAAGGTCTGGTTAATGCTTTGATGACACCACGCGAATGCCAAATTTTTCCTCAAGTGAACATGAGGAACATCAGGACATCCAAAGTGTCACATTAACCGTAGCCATCATTTTAACCATTCCAGTATACGCCGGATAGTCGCGATGATCTATTGCTACTTACCTAAGGTACACTAGATCCGGGTGTAGGATCTTTCACTCAAAAAAACCCTTAAAAGAAGGAACAATTCGAAAACATCAATGATTTTTTTAAGGTGACCTCTCTTTGTAGTCCCCAGCAGAGTCGCCAGTTCTGTCATACGGTGAACTGACTTTATGTGTTTTTGATCGCAATGTCGCGGTTAGCAAGAGTCGCCACCGACTTTTCTTTTATCCCATAAGGAAAGGTGGAAAAGAACAGGAAATACCTTAATTTAGATTCTTAGGTTCGGGAGGTACATTATACAAAGGGAAGGTGTTAGCACCCTTTGTATCCATGGTTATCCATGGGCTCTTAATTGCTCAATCATTTATGTTTTCTAGTTTGAAAGAGTGTTTAAGAAATGTGTAGGAAATGTTTTGAAAAAAAAGGAGAATTTAACTTTGTAATGATTCTTGTATGAATATATACAAAGTGACTATCTCGCTTAGTTTTGAAAGTCGTTTAGAAAAATATAACTCGGCAATGATTCTAGTGCGAATGTATGCCAAGTGGTGATTTTCTAATGGAGGTTTCGAAAGGTGTAAGGTGTAAAAAGTAGTTTTAAATTGTGAATAAGCAATTAAGAGTTATACCCATCCGAGGTCTTTCCGGGCATTTCCTATCCTTATGGGGGTAAAATTGTCCTTACTATTGAGAAGTAAGCAGTTTTATCCTTTGGATGTAAAAGGGTCATCGTAGGGTCATCGATTGGTCATTGAAGGCAACAGTTGTGAGGATACCTTAGCGTTCGAAGGGACTATCATCATTTAACCGTAGGCTATACCGAAGGGTCATCGCGGGACAAAGGCAACATTCGAGGGACTATGATGATTTAACCGAAGGGTCTTTGCTAAGGGTATCCCCATATTCGCGGGACATGACCGTAAATGCCGAAATCGTGGGGTAACAAAGAGAGGTCCAAGATCACTTATTTAAAGACAATGTGTTGTAATTACTTAGATAGCCGTAATCAATTAGGTAATTAGGTCCATATTAAAATCAATACATTAAGATCAATTAAGCCATTAGGGTGGATCTTCGCCATGAAATGAATACATTAAAATCAATTGAGTAATTCAGGGTGAATCTCCATAAGGATCTCCCACACATAAAGTGGGATACCTAGTCGGCCGTTTCCTCGGGAATATGTAAACCTTCGCACAATTCAACACACGGGTTAGAGCATCAAAGTAAAGTACAATTGAAAATTGCACTACAACACAACAGTCATAATCTCAGGCCAAATGATGCAGAATTATAATAAGTCTTGGTTAGATAGACATAAGGCATAATAGAAAAGAAACAAAGCAGCCATTGTTCCGTTCGCCTCTGCTTCGCCTGGCGAAGGCTCAGCGAATGCTCGCTACAGGCTCGCTTAGCGATGTGCTAGCGAGCGGCCACGGGTTTGGAGTTTGACAGCAGCATGACCTCCGAAAACCTGAACTTGTATGGCACTTGATTACAGGAATAGCATGGACAAACATTCATGATATTCAAGCATATTTAAATTCGCATGTGAAATCAAATTACATATTCGAAACTTCAATCATGATGCTTTATGTATATAGAGATTACCAATTAAAAGCATAAAACAATAGTGATGCGCAAACCTGCTTGCAACTAAGCTGCTAGGTTGAAGAGACTGATCGCTTTTGGTATCGGATGGAGTTGGGCGGCGGTAGCTTCGGAGCGGAGGAGCGGCCTTCAGGGTTTCTTCACTCGGAACTCTCTAAAGTAGCCTCCAGGGTTTCTGTGCCAGGGTTTCCGTCCGTCTTCCTCTGTTTTTTCCTTTCTTTTCGTGACTGAAGCTTGGCTATTTATAGTGCTCTTGTTGTGACCTAATGGGCTCAGAATGAAGCCCAGAAATTCTGATATTCGCCAGCTTCGCTAGGCGAAGGAATTGCTCGCCTAGCGAGCCAGCTAGTTTGGGCTTTTTCTGGATCTGGTGCTTCGCTGGGGCGAGTGTCATAACGAGGGGTTCGCTAGGCGAAGGAATTGCTCGCCTAGCGAGCGAGCTAGTTCGGGCCATTTTCTGGATTGGGCCTGTTGTGAGCTGGGCTTTTGTTCCTTTAATGTCAGGGCCTTGCAAAATAAGTTGGGGCGCCTCGAGGGTGTTTGGCAAGATTAATGGGCAAATTTTGGGGTATGACACATGGCGTTAGAATTGGTCCAACAAACGTTGTTGAAACCATCGACGCCACACTAGAGTCGGTGTCGGCGGCCTGGGGCGTCATTGTGTCTCCTGCCGAAGACGTTTCTCCGTGGGGTCTAGGAGACGTCATTTTTCCACTGTGCAATCACATACAACTTAACACTGTCGATGTCTCACCGGGTGTGCCAATTTGTTGGTTCGTCAACAATCTCTAGCCTTCCTATAAGAGGGTTACTTGCAGGACCGACTACAAAGTCCTGGACTTAGTGTTTGGATGTATGATTTTTTGGTAAGCAATGTTCTTAAAAGGTTTAAAAGGTGTAGACGTAACTCTTGATGAGTTAGAAACGTAGTAAAAATAAGGTAAAAGTGAAACGTATAAACGATAAAGCAAAAAAGACAAAAGATAAACTTTGTAAGATTAAATGACTTGTAATTATAAAGTGGAGACATAATACATTTTTGTGAGGAGATTGACTCTTTTCTCGTAAACGCTTTGATACTTAAAACTTTACCCCTACTGTAAATGTTCAAAATGCCACCTCTAGAATTTTACCTAACAAATACTAGCTGAAAATAACCGTCTGGAGGTTACAAAACCTTCTCATGATGCCACGCGTCGGTCCACTTCTCCCATCTTGGCAAATAACTACCCATGATCTCTTTGAGTGCCCATGTTTTCCTTCACCACTCAAAACCTTCGACTTCGATCGAGGCTTATAGGTGTCGACCTACGGACTCGTCCATCATCCTGTCGAGGAGGCTCCGACAAGTACCTTAGTCGAAATTGGCCCTCTCCCTTAGCCGAAATTGGTCAGCTAATAGCATGAAGACTGTAAAACTTGGCATGTATTACCCAAAAGTTCCCATTGTTGTTGGCGTCGGTGTTTGTGGCTAACGCGGTGTTAGAATTGGCCCCGCATACGCAGTCGAAACCGTCGGTACAGTGCTGGAACCAACACCGGTCATTTATGACAGCTATGTCTTTTGCCGAAGACGTATCTTCGTGTGGTCGAGGTGACACCATCTTGTCACTGCGTAGTTGCATATAGTTAACACCTTGTGTCCCACCAGGTGTGCCAATTTGTTTCTCGCCAATAATCTCTAGCCTTCCTATTCGAGGTTTACTTGCAGGACCGGCTAGAAGGTCCTAGACTTCGTGTTGAGTATATGACTATTTCGTTTGTAAAGTATTTGGGACATTTAAGGGTAGTGAACTAAAGGTTTCTCAAGTTCAAAATGCAGTAAAATAATGCAGTAAAGGACAAAAGCCTAGTGTAAATGAACAAAATAAACAAAGACAATTTGGTAAATTAAATGACCTGTAAATATAAGTGGAAGAAAAAATACATTTTTGTAAGGAGATGACTCTTTTCTAGTAAACACTTGGGTACTTCAAGTATACTCCTACTGCAATGCTAAAAATGCCCCTCTCTGAAATGATTATTACAACTTGCTTAAATATTAGTAGAAAATAACCGTTAGAATGTTGCAACTTTTTCCCGAGATGACACGTGTCGGCGCACTTCTCCCACGTCTGCAGGTAACTTCCCACGTTTTAGACACCCACGATCACTTTCCATCATGTAGTGTTGGCCTTCGACTTTGACTGGCTTCCTTCCATGTCGACACCGTACTCTGGTGTTCTACCACGTCAGTCCGAGTTTCCAACTGTTTCTGTGGTCGACCAAACACGCATGCCCTGGGACGAAATTTGCCAGCTAACACTAGCTTCAGAGGGATTTCTCCAAATGATGTTTATCAAAAATAGGATTATTTTGAAAACCTTTAACTGGCCATATTTATAAACCATGGCCTTTTCTACACCATAAGTAGTTGCTCATCTTGAAATTCTTCCAATACTTCCTTCTCTTGAATGATCATTTCGTTATTTATCAATTGGGACAAGTGGTAAGCTACTATATTTTCATCTTTTATTTCCACATTAAACTCTTGCAATAAGAGCGTCCATCTGATTAGTCTTGGTTTGGAATCAAGATTAATCATTAAATACTTTATACACGTATGGTCGATGTATATAACAATTTTTTAACCAATCAAGTATGGTTTAAATTTTTCTAATACATGTACTATTGCGAGCAATTTTTTCAAGTTATGGCATAATAACCTTGAGAGACATTCAAAGATTTTCTCACATAGTGTATTGCATGAAAAAGTTTAGATTTTATATGCCTAAGTACTGCACCTATTTCATAATAGTTAGCACCACACATCAATTCAAAATAAATTTCTCAATTGATGCAATTACTAATTTTTGTTTTAAATTATTAAAAGAAATAGGCAAGTTTCATCTAAAAATTAAAGACTTATATTTAATAAGCAGGTTGCTTATTGGATTTTCATTCTTTGAGAATTCTTTGATAAATCTATTATAGAATATTGTGCGGACAAAAAAACTTTTTATTCCTTTCAAATTTATAAGTGGCGATAGTTTTTCGATCACCCATACTTTTGATTTATCCACTTTTATTCCTCTAACATATATTTTGTGTTCAAGCACAATGCACTCCGTTACCATAAAATAGAATTTCTCCTAATTCAAAACCATATTGGTTTTGACACATCTTTTCAACACAGCATCTAGAAGTCATTCAAGAAGACTTCTATACATTTTTAATCATATCAGGAAAAAAAGTAGCATACATGCAATACTGGAAGGTTACAATAGCATTACATAACCCAAATGAAAATCTTTTGTAATCAAAGATTCTTAAAGGACACATGAAGGAAGTATTCTCATATTCCTCAAGGTTTACCCTTATTTTTTATAGCCAGAGTATCCATCCAAAACACAATAAAATGCAAGGCCAACTAATCTTTCCCAACATTTGGTCAATAAAGGATAATGGAAAATGGTATTTTGTTGGTGGGTTGGTTAATCCTTTTGTAGGCTATACACATTATACATCCAGTGATTGTCCAAATTTGAATAAACTATTTTTTTCATTGTGGATCATCGTTATACCTTGTTTCTTAGGGACCACTTATATAAGGTGTATCATTCGTGCCTCAAGTAACTTTACCACTTCTTTCCTAACAAACACTCTCATAGTGAGGTTCAAATTTTGGACCTATATGCTTGTACGTATAGTCAAAAAGTGATCCAAGATGGTGAAGCTTGTGAATAGCAAAATGCAGGTCAACTAGTAGTTGCTTAGTTTTGATGATGACAACAGTTGAAGTCAAGCAACTGGTGAAGATAACTCAAGTGGTCAAATATGCATAAGATGGTTGACCAAGCTATCATTCTAAATCAAGCTATATATTTGTTTAAAGTCAACATACTAGTTCAACGATATTCAAGTGAAGACTTAGGCTTCAAGAATTACTAACCTTTCATGGATTAACATGAAGATATTTAAAGCCTCATCAATAATACTCAAGGTCCTTTTGTGATGCTAAATTTAAAGATAATGATGCCAAGACTTGAAGCTTCGGAGCATGAAAGTGGGGAAGGCTGAAAGCTCGACTAGTTCTGTCAGTTTGAGTGACTAGTGTTTTATAAAGACACAAGGTCATTTATGGAAAAATTATGGTAGATCACACACACACACACACATACACTTGAAAAGCCTCTTATGTTTAATAAAATCACCATAAAATGTTTTTGAGGCTTGGCCAGTTGATTAGGAGAGTGTTAAATTGATTATGAGACTTTTTCTAATTTTTTTAATCAATTAGATCTTTTGCCTAATCGATTAGGTGATTCTTAATGATTGGTAACTACTATATGCAAAACATTCCATTGTAGGCCTCAACAATCAATTATTTGAGGTTCCTAATCTATTAGCCTAATCGATTAGGTGAGTTAAAAAGGCTCATGGATTGTTTCGAAATGTACAGCATGCCTTGACCTATAAATAGAGAGCTTATATATTACTTTTTCACCTTCGGAAAACGTGAAAATGTCACTTTTCATTTTTATCACCACCTCTCTATATCCCTCATATTTTCTCAACTATTTTAGATAATTTGGAAAATACTTCATTTTCAAATTCTCATTGTTTGTAATGTCGCCCGCTTCAATCTGATACCTTGCAACGTGTACGACCGTTGACTCGCTCATGTCACCAGCGAACTTAGTGAACTTGGGTACTTTCCACCCCTTGGGTAACTTTGTTTTTCGAACATATTCGGACAAAGGAGAAATGAAGTTAGGTTTGTGGAGTCTCACATTGAGGCCATTTTGAGCCAAGATCTGCTCGACCACACTTGCTATGTTATTATGCCCAACAAATTTGTTTTACTGAACATGTCGAAGGACTTGATCTGCATCCAGGTTCCTGTGAACCATCAGGGGTCGGGGATTGGCCTGAGCCACGTATTTCACTTCTTCCCTATTTAGGACCGTGTCATGTCGAGGCCCTTGATTCTGGCCTACGTTCGCCTTGACCAATCCATTTTCAGGCGTTTCTACCTACCCCACATTTGATGTTTGGGGAGTTAGTCGAGGTGGGATTTATGGTGTGCCAAAGAAATCAGATATTCACCCCATTTGGTTTGCCAATAATTTATAAGTTTGGTTTGTGTTTGTAATCAAAGGGTTGAAAATAGTTCCCATTTGTTGGGTGGGAGTGTTTACTAATTTTAGATTACTCTCGTCCATTTGCTGCCTCATAGCCATCATGGAAGTAGTATTCAAGGACGGCGTTGTCTGGGGGATATAGCATATACCTCCTGGTCGACCTATACTATTAGTGGTATATGCAGTGGCGTTTTAAGGGTTATACAATGGCGTTATTGCCACTGCATTGTCATTAAACGTTGACATGTTAGTATGCAAGTCAACCAGCATCGGTGTTGGCATGCCATAAGGGTAATCCTTATTGTTCATTGGCATAAAAAAATATAAATAATGGCTTGGTGACCGTAGGGTTAAACAAGACATTTCCTAACATAGGTGGAGGAGTTACCCCTTGTGACGGTACCGATGCGACTGGGGTGTATGACACCACCGGAGCAGTTCTCCTAACAGGTGTTGACACGACTGTGTATTCAACCATCGGTCTGACTGGTTGTTCGGCCACATTATGGAGATTGTTTTGTGCGCTAGTATTGTCTACAAAAGGATGTATCATTTTTGGTAAATACTTATCACTCCTTAAACGCATGCAAACAAGCCAGAAACGCTCATAAATACAAAACAAGTTTTATAGGAAAAATTATGAATATCTACACACACTAGAAATTTTAGATATATCTCACTAGGCGTGTCAATTTGCTTACGCTGGCATTTCGTAAACAATCGTTAGTCTCTTAATTAAATGTTACAAACAGGACCGACTAGTGAATCCTATGACACAATGTTAAAGTTCTTAAGTTATGGTTTTCTTTGAAAAAAGACACGATTTCAACTGGGTCGAAACAGTTGTAATGAAAGTGTATAGATGTAATCTCAACAGAGATAAAACAAAATATTGCAGTAAAATAAAAGTAAAAAGAATGTGTTAAATGATGTATGAATAAAAGTTACTAGACAAGAAAAGTAAATTGAATTGAAAGACTTTTGCATTAAAGTAAAAAATGGTGTTTCATGGCTCATACATTCTCTCAATCTTTTCTCTTAGCGTTGGTACTTCGAGTGTAAGTGGGATTTTGTAATGAAATGAACACACCGAATTCTACAAATGAAATTTCTATATATACTAGTAAGAAATAATTGCTTTCAACGTTCGCATCTTCAGCTTTCGCCACATAGAAGCTTGTATGCCATTCACTTTGCATTTCTTCCACGTGTCTTTTAGAATGTAATTTAAAAATAGTTATCCATATTTGAACATGATATTTGCGCGACCAAATAACCGCTTCCTCGACGTACATAATGTTGTCAAGAACCTCGTTGTCGAAATGTTTCCACAACATTTCCAAAAAATACTAAGTTTCAATTTCTCTCCTCCTGAGACTCCAAACTGCATACATGTCAACAAAAGTCAACATGTCTCTATCCTTGACCTGTTTGTTGAGGTATTTTCCCTAGTCAAAAATTCCAGCTAACACTAGTATGGAAGAGTGATCTTCATCATCGAAGAAATGATCGCTCAGCTGAGTGGGAGAAATGAATTTATCGTAAAAGGATTTTGTACTCTTTTTCCTTCACTAGATTTTTTCCCACTGGAGTTTTTTTCTAGTAAGCTTTTAACGAGGCATATCTTAAACGAACATCCCAAATAATTTTCTTTCTTATTTGCAATAATTTGTATTTATTAGAATCGAGGCAGTTCGTCATCAAAAATGTTTTACTCTTTTTCCTTCACTAGAAGTTTTTCATTGAATTTTTACTAGTAAGATTTTAATGAGACATATTTTGGATGGACAATCAATAGGGAGTGTTATAAATTATATGATTGTAGATGTCCATAAATGGGAATTGGATCCTCTCCAGTTTTATATATTATGTCATCTTTCATGTTCCTAATCTAATGGCTGAAAAATTATAAAGAATAATTTATTAAAAAAATACATTTATGAAGAGAGAAATCAATTATACTATCACTTTTGAGATTTCTAATAAATATATTTTTTTAATAAATTATTTCTTATAATTTTTCCGCCATTAAATTTGAAACAGAAGAGATAACAGAATATATAAAATATGAGAGGATCTAATTCCCCATAAATGAGTGGATTCATTGATTTTTCATTCATTACATATGTCTTATAAATAAGACTTATATATATTTAAAAAAACCTTATATATATATATATATATATATATATATATATATATATATATATATATATATATATATATATTCAAACACTATTATAGATAAATAAATAAATATTACTTTTATGTTAATTAAAATTTTTAATTAAACACAATTAATTCTCTATATTTTATATAAAATATATATCAAATAAATTTAATTGCCTTTTTTAATATTTAGTAGAACAACTCACTTAACACTATATATTGTATAAAAACCGAATGCTCTCGAAAAATTATAAAGACTAATTTTTTAAATAAAATATAATAACTAGTAATATACTACCTCCATTTTTTATTATAAGTCGCTTTGGGAAAATATTTTGTACCATAATATAAGTTGTTTTATAATATCAATGAGTCATTAATGTTATTTTTCCTATTATACCCTTAAATATTTATTATTCTCTCTTCTTTCAATTATATCAATTTATCTTTCCAATATCATTAATGAAAGATAATTTTGTAAAATCCTTCATAATTTCTTTTTTTTATACCACAATTATTATATTTCTTAATATGTATGAAAAGTTAAAAACGAGTTATAATAAAAAACGGGAGGAAATATATTACTCAGCGTTAAATAACTCAACCAAATGACATACTACTAAAAAGATACAGCTAACTAGTTGACTGAATTAATAATTTGTCAGATTTTATTTCTCAAGTAGTAAACATTATCGTGTGTCTTAAAAAACCTCATTTAATAATGTTTGAAATTGGGAGCGACGAGTGAGATAATGAAACTGTGAGACAGCACGTTGAAATATTTTGCTTTGTCCGAAAAAGGACACGTGGTGATCATCGAAGCCATCACATAGAAGACTCTTGGTTAAATTTAAACAAACTAATTTTTCATTTCAAACTCTAATCTATCTATCTCCCATTCTTGAAATTCTAAACATTTTCACATTCATTTCTTCGTTCATTCATTCACACTCAATTCAAGAAAACAATGGCAAGCACGCCGGTGAGAAAGCCACACACCAACACCTCCGATCTACTCACTTGGTCCGAAGTTCCTCCTCCGTCTGACTCCTCCGCCACCGTCTCCGCCGCCCGCTCTCGTCAGGTTACTATTTATTCTCATTCACATTCTTTCTTTCTTTTTTCTTCCAAACTCTCTATGTTTTAATCATTAATTCAATGCATTTAAATCTCAGCCTTCTGATAGAATTAGCAAGGTTCTCAATAGCGACCAGCTCTCCGATGAAGAAGCTCTCACTCTCTCCAAAAGGTACATCAATCAATATCAGATCCGATCTTTCTTTCGTTCTTTCTTTTTTTCCTTTTTTTTTCAACGCTCTTTGATCTGATTAATTCATGCATCTTTTTCCGCATAGATCTGTTTCTTAATTTGTAATTCCGGTAAACTTGTTATTTTATTTATTTCGCTTCATTTTGAACAAATTTCGTTAGTAACATTTGTTTTATGAAATTAAGAAAAAGAAGAAGAAAAAAATTGATGCATGAGCTTGAAATGGAGCACTTATTTTGCGTCTCAAACCTGATTTATGAATTATTGAGTTCAACCTACATTTCTGTTATTAATCTATATTTATGTATGATTGGATGCGATGAATGTTAATTATAGGTAGTGGTTTTCAGGAACATTAGTTTTGTTTTACGTCATGGAAATGTTGAATCTAAGCTAGGAGGAAATGGTTGATTTTCAAATGTTCAATTTTTTTGTTGAACTTATCTTTGTTTCCATTTGGTGCTTTCAGCAAGCCATGTTCAGGGTATAAAATGAAAGAGATGAGTGGAAATGGTATATTTTCGGACAATGCTGATGATTCTGCATCCGAACCTGGTTCTGTAAATTCAAATAACAGAACTAGCATACGCACATATCAGGTTTACTTCACTAATCTACTTGATTTTGGAACCAATTTGAAACCTTATATGAGCATTTCTGAAACATCAAATTGAGCTTCATTCTGATTACAATGTTTTTGTTTTCTTTTGTTTGTCTTGTGATTGCATTGCATCTCAGCAAGCAATAAATGGAGTAAGTCAGATATCGTTCAGCACCGATGAAAGTGTTAGTCCTAAAAGGCCTACCTCTCTACCTGAGGTAGCAAAGCAGCGTGAACTGAGTGGGACCTTGCAAACTGACTTAGACGCAAAGACTCAGAAGCAAACATCGAATGCCAAAACCAAGGAGCTCACTGGAAACGATATATTTGGCCCTCCTCCTGAAATTGTGCCCCGTTCCATGGCCGCTGCGCGGACTTTAGAATCGAAGGGTAGTATGGATATGGGAGAACCTCTTCCTAGAAATCTGCGAACATCGGTGAAAGTTTCTAATGTAAGTGTCTTCTATTCTAGGCATGAAAGTAATGAGTATTTGTCTATCATTTTATATTGGATGAATGTATGGCTGAAGAATTGTTTGTTTTTGTAATACATTCTCTTAAGAGATTTCTAATTGGTTATCGATGTAGACTGAGCTAGGCTTCTGTGTTATTTCTGGGCTAGTAACTTCTACAAGAATCTTATTGGTGATGAATTTTGACCCGACAATCCATCAATGTTACCTCACACTTACCTAGAATGCAAAATTTATCAAATGTAGATCAATTTGTTTATTTTTTCGAGGTGGGAGTTGGGGGGTAAGAATTTATTTAAGATACAACTCAGAGTTGTACTAGAGATAATCATAATACAGTTGCAGCACTTGAGGGTAAATCATGTGGATCTTCAAAATTTATTTTGCCTCTTATTTCTGTTTCTGAACATGTGCCTGTCAAATTGAATTGAAGCCAAACTCCACATGCATTGCATCCAAAAGGTCCATCAGTTTGCTACATTGTCTTTAAAGTTTCTATGATGGTATTGTTCTTTCCTCATCCTGCAGAGTCCCAACTGCATAATTAGCTCAACATTTCATTAACTTTCCCAATTTGTGATAAAACTCATTTCCTCATCATTTCATTTCGCCTTATTTATGACTCGATTTTGGCATTGCTTTTCCTGTATTTGTAGCCTGCGGGTGGGCAAAGTAATATCTTATTTGGTGAATCACCTGTTGAGAAGACATCGAAGAAGATACACGACCAGAAGTTTGCGGAGCTATCAGGAAATAATATTTTCCATGGAGATGTTCCTGCAGGATCAGTAGAAAAATCACTGAGCAGGGCAAAGCTGAGAGAAATAAGTGGTAGTGACATATTTGCCGATGGAAAGCCAGAAATCAAAGAACCTGTTAAAGGTGCCCGCAAACCCCCTGGTGGAGACAGCAGCATTGCATTGCTTTAAAGTAAATTTATGTAAAAACTTAGTCCCTTTGACATAGGCATTCTATAATTCTGTTTGAACTCCCCATGTTTTTCAGTAGAAGGCTCTAAGTGTGTTCGGTTTCAGCATATTATTCAACTATGAACATGTTTCTTAACACGTAGAAGATGATAACAAGATTTCTGAACTGGACTATTTTCTAGCTTTCCCTCAGGGGAGTCATGTAACATATACTGCATTTTTGTTAGCCATAGCCATAAAAAAAGACAAACGACTTCACTGGGGATCGAACCCAGAATCTCTGGTTCCGTAGACCAGCGCCTTATCCATTGGGCCATGAAGTCCTGATGATTTTATAGTTTATTTAATTCACATAAAATTAATAAACTTAAAATCGCAATTAATTAAAATTTAATTACAAATGAGCTAGTCTTGAATCCTGACGAGTGAACAATTTACATTTGTTTTTTTTATCTTGAACTGTTACATTTATTTTTTTTATCTTGAACTGTTACATTTATTTTTTACTAATACAATACTAATCATGGTTTAAACTGTATATATCATAAAATTGAATAATATGGGGTTTTAATGATTTTTTTTATATAAAGATTGTACTATTTTTATGTTTTAATATAAGGTCTGAGATGGTTCTCTAATCTTGTAGGAAATTCTTGATTTATTTTCCTATTGTCTCCCATAAATTAAGAATGCAAATTTATCATTACGAACACTTTCTTCAACATGTAAAACTACTTAATATAGGCAACTTGTTTTTCTATCACCATTCATTTTTAAGAACTAATTCTTGTCCACAAGATAAAACTAAATTTTCAAAATTTTCTTTAACCATATTGCTTACTGGTTCTTAATATATATTTTGTGTTTGTTGTAGAAAGCATGAAAACTTGTTTTCCCTTGTATCCTTAAACGACCATCCTCACTTTGACGAGATCAATTTTTTCATTGGGTTTGTACTTAGTATTGTATACTCTTTTCACTGCTGTAGACTTTTTGTTTGTTGGTAAATCTTTCGACTCTCATCTTTATTCCTCTCAATTTCATTGATTTATTCATCCATGATTTTTATCTAATTTCATTGCTTGAGGTTTATTTAAAATTCATTGGTTCAAAAATATACAATTGTTGTGATATAATCTAACTATCTCTAGTATAAAAGTTAGAATTGTTATTAGTTTGTTACTCCATACTCAAATAAACTACTTGGAGTATATATGTTGAATAGTCTATGGTTTCAATTAATTCAATTCACTAATACATTTTCATATCTTTTCACTCTTGATTATTTCTTTCTCTCAACCAAGTGCAGTTGTGTTTGTATTAATAAATTGATATACAGGGTTTTTTGTTTTGTGGCGAATATTTTTTTCAACTCTAAGACGGTGACTTGCAGTTGTTTCAACGATGAATGGAAGCAATGACATTACACACGTTCTCTTCCGATTCTTGATGGAAAGAATTGGGACAGTTGGATAACTCAAAGAGTTAGTTCTCTGACACAAGCTTCTTAAATCACATGACAGGTCATAGGTCATGGTTGATCAAATTTGATGAGCCAAAGAGAAGTAACATCAGACTTGTTGATACCAGAGCACCGTAGGTAGAAAGAGCAGGGAACATGGTAATTACAATAAGCAATTGTTTGTCAGCAATAGTTGAAGATGAACTATATGTGCCAGGCATGAAGTGTAATTTATTGAGTGTTGGTCAGCTTATTGAGAAAGGATTCTTAGTAACAATGAAGAATGAGGCCCTTGAACTTTTTGATCCAACCAATAAACTAGTCTTAAGGTCTCCTTTGTCAAATAATAGGACCTTCAAGACTCTAATAAGCTTGACAGAAGTTTAATGATTATTGGTTGAGGTTAAAGACAAACAAAGTTGGTTCTGGCATATGAGATTCGTTTATTTTGACATAAGAAATGGTGTTTGGTAAACTATCAATGCCTGAGAAATTGTGTGAAGTTTGCTTGGTGGGAAAGAAATCCATGAATGCTTTCAAGTCTTACTTGCCTATGAGGTCAACAGGAATTCTTAAGGTAGTGCACTCAGATGATTGTGGTCCTTTTGAATATCATATCATTGGTGGAAACATATATTTTCTTTCATTTTTGGATGAGTATGACAATAAACTTTGGGTGTGTTTGATCAAGCATAAAATGGTCTTTGAAATTTTCAAAATATTTAAGTGGTTTGTTGAAAATCAGAGTGAAAAGAAGATCAAGGTGCTCAAAAGAAGATCAAGGTGCTCAGAACAGATAAATATTTGAAAAAATTTGTGCACAACATGACATTGTTCATTAAGTAGCAACTTCTTATACCCCTCAACACAATGATATAGTTGAGAGAATGAATGAAAGTATCATATATATGTATGTTGAAGCAAAAGAGCATGCGTAACTCTTTGAGGGAAAAAGCAGTCACAATTGTTGCTTATGTGTTGAATAGATGTCCTATAAGGAAACTTAAGAACAAGGTTCTAGAAGAAGTGTGGAGTGGCAAGAAATGATCAGTGAATCGCTTTAAAGTATTTAGCTCAATTTGTTACAAATATGTACCTCATGCTAGAAGAAAAAAGTTAGATGACAAAAGTGAGATTATGATTCTTATTGGTTACCACGAGACTGGAGTTTGTAAATTGTTCAATCTAATCAATAAGATCATAATTAGTAGAGACATCATTATTGATGAAAAGGATGCATGGAACTGGACATCAAATGGTACAAGTAGTAAACCTTTGTTGAACTTAGGATTGGAAGAAGAAAAAGAAGAAGAAGAGAATGAGGAGGAGGAGGAGGAGGAGAAGAAGAAAAAGGAGAAGGAGAAGAAGAAGAAGAAGAAGAAGAAGAAGAAGTCCTGACGGATCTCGGGCTTTTTAGGGTCGGTACAAAAAAGTCATAATGTTGTAATATAGACTCAAAAATTACTACCCGAACTCGACCATATGCGAGCTTTAGACCACCCGACACTACGCCAAAAACTGGAATAGACAGCGCACCTTAAAGGGTGCTTTATTACAAAGGCGCTCTCTAAAGTGAAGCGAAAAAATAAGGAGCAATAGACAGCGCACTTTAGAGGGCGCTTTTGTAATAAAGCGCCCTCTAAGGTGAAGCGAAAAAATAAGGAGGAGATAGAGGGACAACAATACATGGCGCTTTTTAGAAAGCGCCCTCTAAGGTTACCCTTAGAGGGCGCTTTTAATAAAGCGCTGTTATAAGTCCATGTGTATTTCCAGCTTATAAAGCGCTTCTGGAAAGCCTTAGAGAGCGCTTCCATAAGCGCCCTCTTAGGCCCCCTTTAGAGGGCGTTTTTTTTTCCACAAGCGCCCTCTAAGGTCCCCTTTAGTAAACATTAAAATTATAACATACTGCGTGTTTTGTTATTTCACTCTCTGTTATTTTCGTTCTTTTTCACGTTAGGGTTCTAAGGCATTCTCCTTCCACCTCTGTTAGATCTACGACGTTTCCTCCTTCTACCAATCAAAGGTACACGATGCATACATTATTACTTGCACTATTGCTTTGTTTTAGCTTTGCCCCATTTCAGTTTTATGTTATTGTTGTCTATGCTACGTTTGTTTCGACCTGTAAAGTTTCAATATTCATAGTCATTTAAATAGTTTGGGTTTATTAGGCAATTGACGGTTGGTTTTTAGTGACCATGATAGCGCATGCAATGGGACTACATTACCCAGTAGTTAGGGTTATACGACCTATGAACATCTGATTTTGTGTCAACACCAGTATCATTAGAAACCTAGGTCCGAATGTGTTTGAATTCTTCATTAACAGCCAACCAGTACATAGCGTAGCTAGTAACTTAAGAAGTTTAGGTATGGATGTTATTTGATAGAGTAAATGGAGACATGAATGCCCTGCACAGAGTATCTTCTGAAATTGGTTTCTCTTCTGAAATTGTTTTTTGTTTATTCTAATTAGTAATGGATAATACATGGATGTCTTCCAATCGATTGTCGAGAGAGTACGAGAATGGGGTATCAGAACTCGTTAAGTTTGCCGTTGCGCACGCCGAAGACCCCAGTAGAATGATATGTCCTTGCTTGGGTTGTTGTTATGGGAAATGGGTTGACGCAGTTCAGTTGACATCGCATCTAATGAGGCATGGAATTGATCGAAGTTATACATGTTGGAATTTGCATGGTGAGAAAAGTAACGAGAATGTTGAACCGGGGGATAGTACGACCTATGCCTCAAACTATAGTGGCGCAGATACATACGATTGTGATCGAGTTGAAGAGATTGCAGAAGCACTTGAAGGAGATCTTAAGGATTGTCCCGAAATGTTTGAGAGGTTGGTAAGTGATGCAGAGAAACCTTTGTATGATGGTTGCACTAAATTCACAAGATTGTCTGCGGTATTAAAGTTGTACAACTTAAAGGCGGGCAATGGATGGTCGGATAAAAGTTTCACAGAGTTATTAGCCCTTTTGAAAGATATGCTTCCTGAGGATAATGTTCTTCCCAATCGAACATATGAGACCAAAAGATGTTGTGCTCTATTGGCATGAGCTATGATAAGATACATGCATGTCCAAACGATTGCGTTTTGTTTCGAAATGAGTATGCATCGTTAAATGAGTGTCCTAAATACGGTGTCTCGCGATATAAGAACAAGTTGTCTCCAGCAAAAGTCTTGTGGTATTTTCCTGTTATTCCGAGATTTAGACGCATGTTTCGTAGTGAAACCGATTCAAGACACTTGACCTGGAATGCAGATGAAAGAATTATAGATGGAAAGTATCGACATCCGGCAGATTCACCACAGTGGTTGAAAATTGATAATGATTATCCTGAATTTGGAGAAGAATCAAGAAACCTTCGCTTGGCATTATCTACTGATGGAATGAACCCACACGGTATCCAGAGTATCTCACACAGTACATGGCCTGTGATTATTATGATTTATAACCTACCTCCATGGCTATGTATGAAGCGTAAGTACATGATGTTGTCTATGTTGATTTCTGGACCTAAACAACCAGGGAATGACATAGACGTGTACTTGAAGCCCTTAATCGAAGATTTAAAGATTTTGTGGGAGACCGGTGTGGAGGTTTATGATGGATATAGGAAAGAAAGTTTCAACTTGAGGGCGATGTTGTTTGGCATAATTAATGATTTTCCAGCATACGGAAATCTATCAGGGTATAGCATAAAAGGTCAATGTGCGTGTCCTATTTGTGAAGATAAAACAGATTGGAAGCGCTTGGAGTTTGGTCAGAAGAATGTCTTTCTCGGTCATCGGAGATTCTTAAATTCAAATCATCACTACCGTGGATGGAGAAAGGCGTTCAATGGAGAGACAGAACAAGGCAGAGCTCCACCTATATTGACGGGTGATCAAATTTTTGAAAAGGTGAAAGATTTGGATACTCAGTTTGGCAAGCCTTTTGCCCACACACTTGTCAAAAGTGGGTGGAAGAAGAGATCAGTTTTTTTTAATTGCCGTATTGGAAGTCCTTGTATGTGAGACATTTTCTTGATGTTATGCATATTGAAAAAAATGTATTTGAAAGTGTTATTGGCACGTTACTCAATATACAAGGAAAGTCTAAGGATGGCCTTAAGGCAAGAAAGGACTTGATAGCGATGGGAATAAGAACTGAATTAGGACCCTTGAAGAAAGGAAAACGAACATATCTACCGCCTGCTGCTTATACTCTATCTAGAAAGGAGAAAAAAACATTGTGTAAGTTTCTAAGTGAAGTTAAAGTTCCAGAAGGGTACTCTTCAGATATTAGAAGACTTGTGTCTATGAAAGACCTCAAGTTAAAGAGTTTAAAGACCCATGATTGCCATGTTATAATGGAACATTTTCTCCCAATAGGTATACGTTCTATTCTTCCAGAAAAAGTAAGAAGCTCTATAACTAAGTTGTGTTCTTTCTTCAAGTCAATTTGCAGTAAGGTGATCAATCCTGCGATCTTACCAATGTTGCAAAAAGAAATCGTTATTACTTTGTGTGAGCTTGAAATGTTTTTTCCTCCATCATTTTTTGACATAATGGTACATCTAGTTGTTCATCTTGTGAAAGAGACACAATTGTGTGGACCAGCTTATATGAGATGGATGTACCCTGTTGAACGTTATATGAAAATATTAAAAGGGTACGTGAAGAACCGAAGTCGACCAGAAGGTTGTATGGTTGAAAGATACATTGTTGAAGAAGCGATTGAGTTTTGTACTGAATATTTGTCTAATGTTCAGTCAATCGGACTCCCCAAGTCTCAGCTTGTCGAAAAGAAAGAAGGAAAAAATCTAATTGGAAATAAAATCGTGGCAGTATCAAGGGTCGAACGGGATCAAGTGCATTTGTATGTTCTGCACAATGAGAATGAGGTTGAGCCGTATGTTGAAATTCACAAGGATGTTCTCCGAGGTTTAAATCCCAATAGAAATGAAAATTGGATAGTACGAGAGCACAATCGATGTTTTATACCTTGGTTTAAGGATCATATTTATTCAAAGTATTATTGAGATCCCGTTTCAATAACAGAAAGGTTGAGATGCTTAGCATATGGTCCAAGTTTCCATGTTTTTTCTTATAGCGCATACGCGATTAATGGATACACATTTTATACCAAAGAACAAGATGATAAAAGTACTATGCAGAATAGTGGTGTCACCGTGGTAGCTGAAGCAATGCACATATCAAGTGTGAAGGACTTAAACCCCAAATTTGCAAATCTGTCGTATTTTGGTGTTATCGAGCGCATTTGGGTGTTTGATTATGAGAAGTTTCAGATTCCTATATTTGGTTGCAAGTGGGTTGAAAATAATAACGGCATTCGAATGGATAAGTCAGGATTTTTGCAAGTGGATCTTAATAGGGTGGGATACAAAGATGAGTCTTTTATTCTAGCCTCTCAAGCTAGACAAGTGTTCTATGTCAATGATCCGAAAAGTACGAAATGGTCTATAGTTCTTTTTTCCAACAAAGTAATTGATGAAAACACTGGAGATCAAGGTGATATTGATGTTGAGATTGAATCGTTTACCAGAAATGATCAAGATGAGAATATTATATCAAATGATTCATATATTAGAAATGATCATAATGAGGGTATTTGGATCAATCCAACCGTCCGTGTTGTTAAGAGACATGTAGAACATATTCCAACCAAGAAAAGAAAGAGAACTTAGTGAAAAAGGTACAGGTCAAATGATTTTAATTGTTTTCTTTATTACAGGTAAAATGACTTTTATGATTTTAATTGTTTTTACATTTGTCATCTGATTTTAATTGTTTTCTTTATTACAGGTAAAATGGCTATTATGAAGTCAATCATTCGTGCAAGGGGCAAGGGATACTTGAAAGTATCAATTGATATTTGTTTAGATGGAGATGTTCCATTGTCGTCAAGCCTCATTCGCGTAGATGATGATGCTGGATATTTGAAAGTATCCCTCTACGACAATGGAACATGTCCATCTAAACAAATATCAATTCTATCTTCAAAAGATAAGGGACCAAAAATATAAGGGGATTACGCAGCAAATCGAGTCAGTTGCATCAAAAAAAAAGGTATAAACACAATTATATGATATTTATGCATAGAAAATGTTAATTCTTGATCTTATACATCACCTAACTAATTTTATGATATTTTAGGTTCATGCTATTGATATTGAACAAAAAGAGGTTGTTGCTAAGAAGACTGCTGCTAGCAAAAAAAACATACATCTCAGAGATGCTTTTGCTACTTAGTTTTATTTCTTTTTAAGTTATGAATTGGTTGTATATTTAGAATCTTTAGAAGTTAAACGATTATATATCAGTGGATTGTTGTATATGTATGGATTGTTGTATATAAGGCTTGTTGAATGCAATGTGTGAAAAAGGGCTTCAAATTATACAGTTTTGGGTGTACTGCTTCAATATACAGGTTGTCTACAATAAATAAATAAATATAGCGCTTTTTAAAAAAAAAAATTAAATAACCACCCACTTTAGAGGGCGCTTCCCAAAATAAGCGCCCTCTAAACCCTTTAAATTTCCACTTTAGAGGGCGCTTTCCAGTAAAAGCGCCCTCTAAGCCCTTAAAAGTTTCCACTTTAGAGGGCGCTTTCCAGTAAAAGCGCCCTCTAAACCCTTAAATGTTTCCACTTTAGAGGGCGCTTTCTTTAAAAAGTGCCCTCTAAAGTGGCCCTTAAAGGGCTTAAAGAGCCACTTTAGACAGCGCTTTCACCAGGAAAAAAAGCGCTGTCTTTACCTATGTCAGCGCCAGATTAGAGGGCGCTTTAAAGCGCTGTTATGGGCCAAAAAAAGCGCCCTCTTTTCCCTTATTTGGCGTAGGGTCGACGAGGCTTCTTTTTAAAATTATTTTTTATACAAAAGTTAAAATAAAAACTTCATAATATTTATTATAAATACAATAAAAAAATTATATTATTTTAAACATAATATATTTTTAAGTACTATATTATTTTTTATAAATATTATAATATATTTTTAAATATAATACATATCTAAATTGTATATGATAATAATCAAATATTTATAATAAAAGAAACTAATAGAATAAGAGAAGATTGTGAATTAAAAACAAATAAATATCAAGGTGCTCAGAACAGATAAATATTTGAAAAAATTTGTGCACAACATGGCATTGTTCATGAAGTAGCAACTTCTTATACCCCTCAACACAATGATATAGTTGAGAGAATGAATGAAAGTATCATATATATGTATGTTGAAGCAAAAGAGCATGCGTAACTCTTTGAGGGAAAAAGCAGTCACAATTGTTGCTTATGTGTTGAACAGATGTCCTATAAGGAAACTTAAGAACAAGGTTCTAGAAGAAGTGTGGAGTGGCAAGAAATGATCAGTGAATCGCTTTAAAGTATTTAGCTCAATTTGTTACAAATATGTACCTCATGCTAGAAGAAAAAAGTTAGATGACAAAAGTGAGATTATGATTCTTATTGGTTACCACGAGACTGGAGTTTGTAAATTGTTCAATCTAATCAATAAGATCATAATTAGTAGAGACATCATTATTGATGAAAATGATGCATGGAACTGGACATCAAATGGTACAAGTAGTAAACCTTTGTTGAACTTAGGATTGGAAGAAAAAAAAGAAGAAGAAGAGAAGGAGGAGGAGGAGGAGGAGAAGAAGAAGGGGAAGGAGAAGAAGAAGAAGAAGAAGAAGAAGAAGAAGAAGAAGAAGTCCTGATGGATCTCGGGCTTTTTAGGGTCGGTGCAAAAAAGTCATAATGTTGTAATATAGACTCAAAAATTACTACCCGAACTCGACCATATGCGGGCTTTAGACCACCCGGCCCTAAAGAGGCTTCTTTTTAAAATTATTTTTTATACAAAAGTTAAAATAAAAACTTCATAATATTTATTATAAATACAATAAAAAAATTATATTATTTTAAACATAATACATTTTTAAGTACTATATTATTTTTTATAAATATTATAATATGTTTTTAAATATAATTCATATCTAAATTGTATATGATAATAATCAAATATTTATAATAAAAGAAACTAATAGAATAAGAGAAGATTGTGAATTAAAAATAAAACAATTGAATATAAATTTGATTATATTAATGTATAATATTTAAAAGATAAAGATTGAATAGAATAGAGATAAAATTTAGTGAGATGAAAAAATTCAATGTGTTATTTTAGAATGAGACAACATAAGTATTAATATAATTTTTTAAAATTTATATTTATGTGGGCCTATCAGACTACCCGCGGCTCATACGGAGTAGATTGCTTTTTAGGGACGGATTAAAAAAGTCCTGAAAAAATAAGGGCTCTAATTTTAAAGGCCTATGCCCTATGAATTTTCGGACTTGACAGACCGGCCCATATCGACTAACCTATTTTGACGGATCTACATATTTCCCATCATTTTTTTACAAGATGGGGAAACCCTAGTATTACGTTGAACCACTTTTCCTGAAATCATATTTGATTTATGATAAGGAGACTCAAATCAATCTCAATGCATATTCTTGCAAATTTATCACAAAACACATCAATCGTTCAAATGTCGACTTTCACATGGCAAATCCACAATTGCTCCTAAATCAAATAGAACACTTTTGTCATAGTATTCCATGTGTAGTCCTAATATTCACACTCAAACAAATGTGTGAACTATACTCTCGGATGTTGGATCAAAGTTTGGCAAACATTCACAAATCAGCAAGTAATAATCGAAGACCATCCAAGGTCCTTCACAAAAAAAATTCCCAGTCTTCGTATAAGTAAAACTTCACGTTGTAGTATTTATGTTCTATATCAATTATATCAATACCAAGAGGGTTTCCAAGTTGCCTTAAGTTTATCCATCATCAAGAGGTAACCATTCGTCTTTCTCAAAAGTTTGATAATCACAACCTCCCGCAATGGTTTTCACAACCCTTTCATTATCATTTTATCCAAGAAATACTTATGTCACAAGCGATTTCACTCTTGTAACACTATTTTGAAAATATTATTCTCCAACAAATTCATCTTCTTCAGCATTGGAAGAGGATTTTGACCTCCCGTGATCTTGTAAAAAAAAGAAATCATGTGTAATATTATATAGTGATTTATGTATTTTTGTCGAGAACTCCATAAGCCCCAGAAGAGCATTTGTTGAGATATGTTATAAAAAATTTATAATAGCTCTCAGATACTCAAGAGATTGTGATGAAGAATAAGAGTATATAACACATAAGTAACAATTTTTTTAGATTCCTCGTTCAACAAGAAAAAAACTCATTCTTTCCCTAAAATTTGAATGTTCGTATTATTTTTGAGTTTACGAAAGACGTGTTGTTGCATTTAAAGAAGGAAATAACTCATTTTTCTCACACATATGATTATAGCTAGTATCCAAATACCAAATATTTTCTTCTTCTAAAAATATATTTGCTTGCTAAAAGTAAATTGTGTAGATTATCGGAAGACTCGCTAGTATTTTGATACAAACTCTCTACCACGTTTGTGTATGCAATTGATGACTTATGTCCCAAATTTCCATAATAAAAAAAAATTATAAAGCATTCTCTCCTAAGTCTAGTTATTTCTTCCTCTATCGAGGTTTGTAGATTCAAAACTACTTCCACATCTTTCTTGATTTGTTTTTGTGAGACAATTGCTTTTCATTTGTAGAAATTGCAACATCGTCTTTCTAAAAAGTTACCTCAAACTTTACCTATAAAATTTCATTTTCCATCAATGTTGAAATTTATACAACTCCTACATCTTCTCATTTTATTAGATTCACCTACATTGTTGAAATTCAAACGAACTCTTTAGAACTTTTTAAATATTTTGTTAATACTAATTTAACAACTTCGTTATTATTAGAGTGTTGTGTCTGTGAGACTCAAATACCAAGGTCATTAATAAATTTCATCGACATCGTACTTATAATGTACACTCCACGAAAAAAAATAGTTTTCTTCAATTTCTAAACTAGACATTTTATACTTTTCTAAACTATACATTTTATATTGTAGTTTGGATTTTTAGACTTTCTCTTCTATTTTATGTTACAATTCAATATCACTCACATTTCTGTAATAATCTTGGCATTCTCTACTCTTACTCTTTTATGTTGACAATTTAAGGCATTCTCTACTCTTTATGTTGACAATTTAAGGCATTTTCTACTCTTTTATCTTGACAATTTAAGGCATTTTCTACTCTTTTATCTTGACAATTTAAATATAAATCACACTTCTATGATAGCCTTAACATTTTTTAATTTGGCAAAAGTTAAATAACTGATTTCTTAATAAATTTGTGATAGTGTCATTGGTCCCTTCTACAAGTACAGAGGGACTTCAACAACTTGTTGTAATATGAGTTCCACAAAACTAAATTTGTTGTCATCAAACAAACATACAAAAGCATGACTTTATCCATGCTTTTTATTCTTCATACCTATGTAATAAATTTCTTCTCATAAGCCAAAAAGAAAAAGAAAAAAAATGACTTTTATTACATTGAACGCAGGCCCAATGGATAAAGTCCAAAACAATGTCCTAGCTCAATAAAAAAAATACGACTTCACTGGGGATCGAACCCAGAATCTCTGGTTCCGTAGACCAGCGCCTTATCCATTGGGCCATGAAGTCTAATTGTGATAGAAATTTAACACTTTACATTACTAAACAAGACTAGTAGTTCACAATAGCAGATTCTTCAACTTTAACCATGGCGTAGAATTGTATGTCAAGTGACCCGGTCAACCTACCTGCCCGACTTTCTGCTCTGCACCGGCATAGTTTCCCCAACAAAGAACACACACCACCATTACTTAGTATCTTGTCTCTTTACCTTGTCGGATAACAATCAAACTAAATATGAAAAAGAAACAATCTTTGCGAAACAAAGCCACCCACTTTGTATCTCTCCTTCTCAACCCCATCTCTGATCCTGATTCTCACCAACATCCTCCATCTTCTTCTTCTGTAAGTTCTCTTTTTCATTTTTATTTATTTATTTCAAACTGAATTTAATCCTTAGCTCCAACTGTACATGTTTTTCTAGATATGTCTTAGGTTCATGTTTTTTTAGATATGTCTTAGGTTGTTTTTGCCATTTTGTTTTCAAACTAAAATTATTGTTTCTTATCAGGAAGAAATAGGTGAGCTTAAAATAAGTGATGAAGAGGGTAATAATAACAATCATGATTTAGTTGATGGACCTGATACTTCGTCCTTCACTGCCTTTCTCTATTCTTTTATGTCTTCTTCAAACTCTAAAGAGAATGCTAACTCAAATGGACTGAAAAATGATGATAAAGGTAAGAATAGCCCTTTAACTGATTCATCTCTGAAGGATAATGGTGGGAGGAAAAGTTTGTTTTCTAGAAGTAAGCAATCAGTTGGTAGTGCTATTCGCCGAGCTGCCAGAATCGGTGGATTTCGCAATCACAATCGAAAGGATAATAATGATAATGATCTTGAAGTGAAACATCAAGATATGAGGAAAGAATCATTGCCTGTGTCTTTGGATGATTTGCCACGAATTTCTGAACCTTCAGTTCTTGTTTCCGAAAGTATGAGGAATGTTCTCTATGCTTCTCTTCCACCTCTTATGCATGGAAGGAAATGGTTGTTGCTATACAGGTATCATCTGAAGATGAAGATTCAGTGCTATTTATGATTAATTTTATTAATTGATAGGATCATTTCTTTAGCAATTTCAATTCATTTTATGTAGCACTTGGAGGAATGGTATATCACTTTCGACTCTTTACCGTAGAAGCGCGATATGGCCTGGATTGAGTTTGTTGGTACAACTTAATTATCCTCAAGTCTATGCTGTCTAACTTTAAGGCCATATCTTGATAATTCCAATGCTTCAATATGGATTGGCACATTCTTCTTTTTTTTTCTAATCATTTTGTTCTTTAAGCTGTTAGGTCAATTTCATTCGTTTCTCAATCATGAATGTGAGTGATTCCATTCTATAGGTTGTTGGAGATAAAAAAGGAGCAGTATTTGGAAGCTTGGTTGAAACACCTCTCAGACCATCCAACAAGAGGAAATACCAGGTCATGCCGAAACTCATTTATTCTATATTCCTAATGATTATCGTATAGACCAGTAGTGTTTTCTGGATAATCATGCAATGATGCTCCTTGTTATTTTATCTTGTTGACAGTAGATTTTGTACAGGGAACAAACAGTACTTTTGTTTTCACAAATATCTCAGGTTATCCTATCATATATAGTCCAACAGGTATGCACCTACTTCTACTTGAGTTTAGATTCAATAGAGTAATTTTTTGAGATTCAGCATCAGCATGAGGCTAGCTTGAGTTTTAATGTACAAAAATATGTGATACTAAAACAATTCATGTCTGGCTTGGTTTGGTTTGGACTTTCAAATGCTGCTTCTCTTGACTAGCTAATAATCTAACAACACAAAAACTGCAGGCGTTAACCGTTATTTCACACTTTGCAACACTGACTACCTAGCTATTGGCGGAGGAGGTCATTTTGCTCTTTATCTAGACAGTGATCTGTAAGGACTTTGTACTTTTATTGTGATCCCTTTAATATTTCATCGAAAAAATTTCACCCTGATTTTGTTATTTTAAAGATTGAATGGCTCAAGTTCGGTATCTGAAACTTTCGGGAATCCTTGCCTTGCAAATTCTCAGGACTTTGAAGTCAAGGAAGTAGAGGTACACAATAAGCTTCCTTCCCTCTCCTCACAGACACACAAACACTCAGTGCTTCGCTTTATCTTTATCTGTTTGTTCCAAATACAAGCTGGTTGTTAAGTTCATGATCCATGCAGTTATGGGGCTTTGTACAGACTTCAAGATATGAAGAAGTGCTTGCATTAAGCAGAACTGAGGCACCAGGGATCTGTCGGTGGTGAACGACTCTGAACATTTACGTAAAGAACAATGTAGTGGCAACTGAGAAAGTTTCATGTACAATGTACTGATAACTGATAAAGTTTCATGTTTCCAACTGTGTTTTAATTAACAAACGTGTCTGTAAATATTTATAAAGCCTGTAAATTTTGCAATATTTATACAGCCCTATAAATTTTGCAATTTCAATAATGATGGAGAGCCAAAAAAAGAAATATTTGTGATGGGAAAATTTAAGCATTGAGCCATGTTAAAAGCCAACTTTTAAGTATCTCATAAAAGCAAACCATAACATTATTACATTATTAGCATGTTGTAAAGCTCTAAAACCTTAACCTTAAAGTTTGGTTGTCCGTTATACTAGGTTCGTGAAAAATGAAAACAACTCCAACTCTCTTTACATTTTTTAAAGTTTACTTAACAACACCATGGCCTTCAGAGGGATCCATTTTCGGGCTCGGCTATTTTGGTATCTGCTGCATCCTTGTATGCATCTGAATGAACCCCAAGCGCTGCACGACCAGAAGGATCCAGATTTTTGGACCATGCTGCATCCCATTCCACAGCTTTTGCAGTACTGCATGCCACACTAGGACCTCCTGGAACTGTTAACCTCGCAGCACTCTGTTTAAATGAAATGGTTCAACAGTCAAGTGGTTTGGCATCGTTGAAATTCGTAAACAAGTACATGTTCTGATGAAAAATGTATTATTATTATTTTTTTATTTTTTTATAAATGTAAAAAAAAAAGGTAAAAGATTCACCTTTGGAAATAACTTCTCAAAAATTGTCCTATAGTAGTATCCCTCTTTTGTGGTAGGAGTGTTTTCAGGGTAAACAAAGTTGGCATGCTTCAACATTGCATCTGTGACCTAGTCATTTATCAAGATATAGAAGGACAGAAACAAGGATGATGTCAGTGAATTCTATAAAATTAGTTATTCAATTCGATG
Organism: Lathyrus oleraceus; assembly: GCF_024323335.1. Classification (NCBI taxonomy): domain Eukaryota; kingdom Viridiplantae; phylum Streptophyta; class Magnoliopsida; order Fabales; family Fabaceae; genus Lathyrus; species Lathyrus oleraceus. The sequence continues at coordinate 208,170,593 of NC_066583.1, forward strand.
TACGGATTATAACCTACTTGAGCACTAGCATGGTCCTTCAAACCATCAATCCAACTGTATCCGACACCATCACTGAACTGTTCCTTCTGTCTGTACAGTATGTGCTGGAAAAAATACAAGAACAATATTATTTTATAAATTCTTTAAGACTTAGGAATGAGCATAATGGAGAAGTTGATACAAACCTTTGGCAAATATGGATTCTCATCGTCATCAAATGCATTGCGCACTACCCATTTCTCTATCCTTTTAAGATCAGGCCTTATCTGAGCAAATTGTCATTAATTTCACAAGGTGATTAAAATATGATACAAGACGAATCTTAAGATCAGGCCTTATCTGAGCAATTTTTCATAAATTTCACAAGGTGATTAAAGCATGATACAAGAAGAATCTTTAAGATCAAGCCTTATCTGAGCAATTTGTCATAAATTTCACGAGGTGATTAAAACATGATGCAACAAGAATCATGATACATGATCATCAAAAGAAGAAAAGTTGAACATTTAAACTAAAGCAAAAAAGTTAAAATGACATTGAAATTTATTTTACAGCAACTTAACATTAATCTCAATGAACAATGCATGCACCCAATTGGAACTGTTATGCTGCATGACAAGACATGATGAACAATAGGAGAACAAAAAAAAGTAAAGGTAAAGTGTAAAGTACCAATTTCCACTCAGGATCGATGGCCATGGCAGTGCTGATGAAGTCTTTATCCAAGAATGGTACACGTGCCTCTATACCCCAAGCGGAAGTTGATTTATTGGCTCTAAGGCAATCATAAAGATGAAGTGCTTTAATCTGTCAAATCATCAAAACAACCAAAAACATGAATAAACAGGTAAAAAAAGTAATCAAAATATGGGACATAATGGTTATGGTATATTACTTTTCGACATGTTTCTTCATGAAGCTCTTCCTTGTTAGGTGCCTTATGGAAATACAGGTAACCCCCAAATATTTCATCTGAACCTTCTCCGGAAAGAACCATTTTCACTCCCAATGATTTGATTTTCCTAGACATGAGAAACATTGGAGTACTTGCTCTCACAGTTGTCACATCATATGTTTCAGTATGGTAAATGACTTCCTCAAGTGCATCTATACCTTCCTGATACAGCCAAAATTAAATATTACCCGAGTTAGCAATAAGAATCTCATCTGCACAAGGTAAAAAATGATGAGAAAATATGTGAGACGGTTACCTGAACCGTGAAATGAAGTTCGTGGTGACGAGTGCCAAGATAATCTGCTACCTCTTTTGCAGCTTTCAAATCCGGAGAACCCTGAATGATGGAAAAATCATGCCATAAAGCATATGAATGCTAATATACGGCTAGACCTGAACGGTGGATAATACAACTCATTTTCACCAAAAACAGGAAATAAGTCTGACCTTTAAACCAATGCAGAAAGTATGTAACTGTGATCCCCACTGACGAGCAGCATCAGATTGAGCCAAATATCGATTGGCCACCGCAGCAACAAGTGATGAGTCCAATCCTCCAGACAAAAGAACTCCAAAAGGGACATCAGTCATGAGTCTTTTAACTACAGCCTGCATGATATCACAGTTAAAATAAGTAAATAGTTAAAAGGGGTGTCAGTAAGGTTATCAGTTAGTCTGTGGCTCAAGTACATCAAAAGAAGTCACTATATGTAAAAGGAAAACCGGTGTTGTCAATCGTGGATAGCGAAAAATAGATGTCTGTTCAAATTCCGCTATGCAACAGTGCTATAGCAGCACTCTAATCCCCATTTGACAACACTTTACATTAAGTAGACAAATAGTGTATTGCAAAACAATAGTAATCTGTTCAAATTCTGCTATACTACAGTGCCGCTATTTAACAAAGCAGAGTAGAACCGTGACGGAAGTCAATGGATAAGACAGTAATAGCTTACCCTCTCAAAAGTCTCACGCAAAATCGTTGGATCATAGGGTGTTGATGGAATTTGCTCCGAGAACCATGTTGGATTGTACCACCTTCTTAATCCTCCTGCAAATACAACAAATTTTAACAGGATAGGTAAATGTCTATAATATGTTAGTGTAAAATTTAGACCATAAAAGGAGAAACAAATTGGAAATTGAATTACAAGATTAATCATTAACATAATATAGAATAAATGACATTATCTATACCCTGTTTGCTGGAATATATATGCCCCGGAGGAAAACATATTAATCTCTCACAGTCATCAACCAGAGCCTTCATTTCAGATGCAAACCATATTGATCCTGCAAATAAATCAGCACTTCAATCGATAATATATCTACTTCGATCATTTGATAAAGATGCAAGAACAACAAGCATGCCAAGCTACCGCAAAATAAAAAAGCCATTCACATGCCCAAGTGAATATGTTCCACAGCACAAGAAGCATTGAATGACATAACAAAGTAATCCTTATGTTTATACATATATGTAGCAGAATATTCATCCATAATTTATAAGAAATCAGTTTATGCTATTAGTGTTCAATTAAATAGTAAATTGTTGACACAAACAGGGTCCAAGATGAAAATGTAAAATGCTACAAGAAGAAGAAAAAGGAAGATATATAGTATACCATCATGGCCCCAACCCAAGTAAAGAGGGGTAATTCCAATAGCATCACGAGCAGCAATAAAACTTTTATCTTTAGTGTCAAGTAGCACAAATGAGAACATCCCATCCAGCATATCAACAAACTCTTCACCATGTTCTTCATACTAATATAATAATAACTAGTCAGAATAAATAAATAAATAAATAAATAAATAAACAAAAAAAACTTAAATCCTTCATAATTCATGTGAAAAAAAAATATAGTAAAATGATAACAGAAAACGAAACTCATTCCAAAAACTTACAAGATGAGCAATGACTTCACAATCACTACCAGTTCTAAATTGATGAGAAGTCAGATTCTGTTTCAACTTCTTGTGGTTGTAGATCTCCCCATTTACCTAAAACATCAATAAAAAAATTGTTTCACTTTAACCTAACTACTTCTAAAGTTACATGTTAGCTACAAAAATAGGTGCATGCAAAGGAATGTAGTAATATTCTGTAATGAAACATTGAATTTCAAAGAATAAAAAAGAATATACATATAGATAGATAGAAAAACACATACTGTGACGATAACGGTTTTGTCTTCGTTGTAAAGAGGTTGATCTCCAGAAGTAGGGTCAACAATGGCGAGGCGTTGATGAGCAAGGTAACAATCTTGATGAGAATGCAAACCACTCCAATCAGGGCCTCTGTGTTTCAATCTGCGAGAGAGTTCGATGATGCGGGCGCGTTTGGAGATAGAGTTGTCGACTACGCCCAATACTGCTAAGATTCCGCACATGGCGGCTGCAAAGAACAAAACAAGGTCGAATCTGAGGAAATTAATATTTTATAAAGAAAAGTAGTACTAGTAAATGGGATACTGTTTAAGAATTTATATACTCGTTTTCAGGCACGCTTTTAAATAAAAGGAAATGTTTGATTAAAAAAATTGAATGATCCACGTTGGTCGGTGATGTTAAAAAAAACATTTCATTTTAGTCTTAAGAAACTGAGTCTTTAAACAAACTATATATAATCTAGAAACTTTTCGAGAATTTTTTTAATCACACTAAGACTTCATAATCATCATGTAAAATTATTGAAATGATTTTAATTTTTAAAAATGCATCTTTGAACATGTTTATTTATAAATGAACGTTAAAATGTTTTGAAGATATATCTCAAACCATTTTAAACAATCAATACAAATAATTCATAAGTCATTTATATTTGAAATATATCGAAAATGCATATTCGTGGATATTTCGGAGATACATCTCCAGAATGTATCAGAACAGATATTTAATGTTATAAGTTGTTTATCGGTGTTCATATGAAGTATAATATATGGTCGGAAAAAATTGAGGAACATAATAATAAAATACTACTATTGTATGTCGAAAATAAAATAGCAATACATGTCAAAAATATCGTAAGTTGAGATCCAAAAAGTAGTAAGACCCTCAAAATAAAGTACAAACTATAGTACTACAACAAAATAATAAGAGACTACTAATGTGTGTCTGACAACCTCTCATCTACCTCCCCTGTCATCAATCCCCCTATACTTTGGTGATGTCTCCGGTACAACAATGCCTCATGTGCCTCCGCCATGATGTCATGTAGGACTCGCCTGACACCAAACCCATCAGGGAAGACATCATCATCAATGTCTGCCCGCGCAATCTCTAATATGCGATAACACATAGGCAAGACATCAGCATTATGATCTAGTTGATCTTGTTCCTCCTCTAGTATCTCCTGATGAGCTAGTATCGGTGAATCTTCTAGAGCAGCGTGCACCATGTATGCATGTGACACCCTGAATAACCATCTGATGTACCCTTCGACGTAGCTATAGTCACTCTCAGATATGGTATCTCGTGTCTTCTCTGGTACCAAATGACTCTCATAATCATCGAACATATCCTTTATATGTCTACGTGTCAAGGCAGGATGAGAAGAGACGACAGGCTGTCTGGGAATGGTCTGAGTGTAGTCGAACTTCCGCATGACACGCTCGGGCAGATGAGGAGCAGTAAGATGCGATCTGCAGACCAACCATCCAAAGTATATCACTATCTCGTCAAATGGTCGTGTATGACAACGATCAATGTAGTTGTTGAAGTGCATGTCATTAGCAACCAAACAGTCAATATACTTTAAAAGGATCGTCTGTGGTTCCCCCTGGGTGGGATAAAAGCAGTAGCACGCGACATAAGCTTGGTGTACTTATGCACATTCGCCCAGCTAGCGATGCGCGGGAAGTGCTAGAGGATCCAAGCCTGAAATAAAAAAGTTTGAAACACACGAATCATCAGCAATGGGTATGCAAATATGAAGTGAAAATGACAAAAAAACATTCAAAGATCAGGAATTATTACCACTAGTGGTGTCATGCTTCCTGTGACATGTTTCGTCTTCCACAAATAGCCATCTCTCAACTTCGAATACAAGTAGACCAAGCATGTCTCCCCCTAGTTGTACTCATGAGTCCATTGTAGACCTATGAAGTACTATAGGTAGACGACGTCAGTATAAGTGGCACTCTTGTCCATACGAATCAAAGTGCCAACCAAAAACATCATGTATGCTCTCAATGCATACGATTTATGGATCGCCACCTACTCAGCATCACCATAAGCCTGCTCTGCTATATGGATCTCAATCGCATAGATGTTCCTCAGGAACTCAAATTTAGCATGAGCACCCCTGGTTCTATCCACCTCTTTCATCGCCTTCTCTAGATCATCCCTCAGATACTCTACCATCATCTCGATTGCCTCGTCTTTGGTAATCCTCACATGATTGAGGAATCTCCCCCTAATCGAAAGATGTAACAAACACGAGATATCGTCTAGTGTGATAGACATCTCACCATGCGGGAGATAAAACGACAAGGTCTTAGAGTGTCATCTCTTCACAAATGCATTAAGCATCTCGTGGTTGACTAGAGTGTAACTGATCGTACACAAGTCCTTTAAGCAAGATAAGGTCAGAACCGACTGAAACCAATCCTCATTCGACTAAGGCAATGCATCAATCTTCCTTATGTGGTTAACAAACTTCTAGGGACCACACTCCTGAAATTTGTCAGAAATAATCAATATCAGGAATAATCAATGTAAAAAATTATCAATGTTAGAAATTATCAATGTCAGCAATTAAAATTTAGGTTAAAAAAAATACAACTAATGATACCTATATGTCCCAAATATGTATAGTAGTAAGTAAGGACAAATCAATTGAACCTCCTCCAAAAGCCTATGGCTTGACATTTGCAATGGTCTCACCCTCCATAGGTGGCACTAGATCAGCAACATCATTGGTGGGAGGTGGGACTGAAACAGTAGCATCATCCATAAGAGGTGGCACTGGTGAATCCTAGCGCATGCGGAGGGATGGGGGAAGTGACGCGTCAGATGGTGAATCTCGTCTCCTACGGGAATAAGAATGTGAAGTAATTTAAGAAGAAGCACGAGCCCCAAAGGTAGACAGCTCTGCCTAACGAGATGTACCTGGAGCATCCAGAACCTACTGGCTCTGCTCCCACCGAACAGATGCATGTTGAGCAACCCTGTCGTGCCTCAGTATATCATGTATGTAAGCTATTATGCATGTAAGTTAAAGTAAGGCATACCATTATTGCACACAAACAACACATACAAGCAAGAATATATATATATATATATATATATATATATATATATATATATATATATATATATATATATATATATATATATATATATATATATATATATATATATATATATATATATATATATATAAGAAAAATTTGGAGATGCATCTCCGGAATTTCTTTTAATATATGAAACGCTGAACAATTCTGGAGATGCATCTCCGGAATGTTCTGCAACTCAGAAGTTGCGTCAATGACGAATGTACCACATGCAAGTTGAAAAAAATATGTTATGATCATCATTTTCAGCCAACAAACAACTTATATACTATGTCAAAATTATGTTACATGCGATTTCTACACTTTCTAACCCTAATCATTAATTTCTACTCATTTACATTAAAACTCAAATATTATCGAAAACTCGAAAAAGTTACTTGAAATTGTAGCAGTTACTCCTCAGCACAATGTCTCGACCTTGAGTTCAGTCTGCTGCACATATTTCGATGGTGGAGATACATAATTGGTCCTATGAAAACCAACGTTAAGGCTATTTTTGGACCAAAATATGTTCGACCATGTTAGTTATATTATTTCCCCCCAAAGTTGTTTTGTTGGACGTTCCTAAGCACTTGGTCGACATTCTGGTCTCTTTGCACCATAATTATCTCTCGGCCATTTTGGGTTTGGTTGCCTTCGATTAATCTCGATGGAAGTTGTTCGACAAGCACCTGATTATTAGGTAATGGTACAGTTGGCGCTTGAGGCGCACCAAAAAAGTCAACAATTCTACCCATCGGTGGGCAAACTGCTTATAACTTTGGGTTGTGTTCTGAGTTAATGGATGAAACACATTACTTATTTGTTGCATTAACATGTTCACCATCTCGTGAATACTTTCATCCATTTGTTTCCTCGTGAACATAAGAGAGTTTGTATCAAGCCTAACATTCCTGGAGGAACATATCAAAATCCTCCTCTTGGTTGTACCATTCGGCCAGAGTTGCTTATGGTAGATCCTGACGCCAAATGTGGATTTATGGGTGACATCATTGCCGCATCATTCTGCAAACGTCGTAGCTTGAACTTGCAAACCTACCATCATGGCAGTTGACATTCCATATGGGTAATCTCTAGTGACTGGAGGTAGTGTAAAACTTGGAACATAAGGGGCGTAGAAGTTCCCTACAACAGCCAGAATAACCATGGGGGTAGTTAGGATATTCTCTACTAGTGGTAACGAGACTACCACTTTAGGTAATGATGTCGAAGTCGTTACTGGGATCAGAATTGTACATGTGACTCTAGCAGAGTTTGATGTCCATGTGGTACCAACTGTCGGTGTGACTGATGGTTCTGTGTCTGAAGTATCATTTTAGGGACGAAAAGTACTTTTTGGAGGAACCATTTCAACCAAAGTCCTACCACTCCTCAAATGCATAAACTTTCAAACATTGAAAATATTTCATGTAAAAAAACAGAAATAAAAAAGTAATGCAACACTTTCTTGCAAAAAAAAAATTTTTTTGCACAAAAAGGTCTCACTGGGCGTGTCAATTTGTTCACAGGTGTTTTTACCAAACAATCACAAGTTTAATTTGCTTGTGAGATTAACTCGAAAAATCTCTGATGCAATATGTGCAAAATAAATGTACAAGGAAAATGCATGTGAAGTGAATGTGAATGTCAGTGTGAAGATAAAATGGACAGAAACTTTAATAACGAAAAAACTTGAATCAGTGTAATAAATGAAAAGTGCAATAAATGACATTAAACGAAAAATACAGTAAAAGTAAAGTCTTTTAATTAAGAAAACATAAAGAGAACGAAAGAAAGGGACACATACTCATACATGTTACTCACAGATTACTTTGCTATTTGATTTGGGTACTCCAGTTTTATAGAGAAGTATATGAATTTTGCGATCTTAATTACAATGCACGAGCCTATTATTTATACTAAACTAAAGATAATTGTCTCCGACAGTTTATTCCTAAAAAATTGACACGTATTAACGTAAGACTTAGTCTTTTGAAGCACTGTCACATTGTCAAAACTTGCAAACTGCTAAAAACCATTATCTCACGTAACTGCTCCAAGCATATAATTGACCGCTTGTCGAAGGTAGTCTGTGAAGAACAAATGTTGAGATGATCTTTCAAGTCTTTGGATTCCAAAATCTTCTAAGTCTTTGACGTCTGACGAATGCTTCGACCTCGACATGTTGTCGAAGATCAGTTAGATATACTCTTGAAATTCTTGCAAACTATGTTCAAGATCTGGTCTTGAGACTTTTCCAAAGCATGTCCAACATGCTAGTCAAAACACTTCAGTCGATGTGTTTGTTACTGTCAAAGCTTGTCAGTAAATGCTAACACTTATTATTTTCTCAACGTAGTCCTCTTTGTTGACTTTTCTCCAACTTGAAATTCCATGCTAACACGAGAAGCATTGCAGTACATGAGGTGGCGCCGAAACAGGGGTTCCGAGGCCAAATTCGTCATATGCAGTAGTTTATAGTATTTGTATTTTTGATTTATTCTCTGTTGTATTTTATTTTAATTTATTTTGACTTCATCGTGTTCTCGGATTTATTAATTTATATATGTCATTTTCTATATATTCGTTGTATGGTCTAATTTAACATATTATACCTTTACTATATTGTCAATTTCATTTGAGCACCACTAAAACAAACTTAATATTTACTAACCTAGTCTGAATACGAAGATGCATTTTTAAAACAATCTATGATAAAAAGAGGTGTTTCATATACGAATGTATGAGTGTAAATTAAATTATTCTAAAAATGTATCCTCGGATTAAGATTTATAAAATATATTGAGTATGACTCAGTTTTAACGTTTTGATCGGTACATCCGAAATTACATCTCCGAAATTTGAAAGATAATTTTAAATTTTCATAGAATGTTTTTCCATCACATAGTATGACTCAGTTTTGACTGTTTTGTCTAGAACTACAACACCAGATCACTTTGAAAATGATGAATGGTTTAGTGGATGGTTTACCAGGACCAATCGACTCTAAACATTGAATCTGGTTACAACAATGATAAGTTGAGATTCGTGATTCTTTGCTACATGGTATTGTAATCCAATACTTCTATTAAGTTGAGCTCTACTGTGTACATGTGATTGTACAGCATAATAAAAAAACACACAGTTCATGTCATTTTCACCATAATTTTTATAAAGTAAAGAAACAAAAATTAACAAAATAGTTACACTCAAATTATATCCAACTTGTTGCCGTATGGCAAACTGAAATTTCATCCTGAATAACATCCAACTTGTACAAAAAAAAAAAAACAGAGCCAGTGACAAATTACTCCAATCTTGAACGTATTTTAATTTTATAAGTCTCTTCAAGATTTAACAGTTAATCAAAAAATCATTTAGCAGAGAAAAGCAAGAACTTTGGCATTCAAACAAAAGGAAGCAATGCAAAGCAAGCTTTTTTCCGAAAATTGGTAAGGATAAAAGAAAAGAAACGGAAGATTATTACACATTTGCATTTGACATTGTTGTACAAAAGAAGAACTATGGATCTCTGAAATATGAACCAGTTCTTTAACTTTTTTAGTTTAGTTCCAAACCAGGGTCCATGCTACAGAATCCAGACTCCACTCGACACCTGAGAATTTATTAACTAAGAGAGCATATGTCTTGCAAAACAGCATACATAAATCAATGTTTAGATTACATCAAAACACAAACCACAGTGACATCTTTTCTACTACTTGGTTGCAGGTTGATTTCCAAACTTCCTCTCCTCTGGTTTAGTGAATGGGTCCTGGAAAGTACAATAGAAGAAGTTTAATCTCAAGCAACAATATTTTGAAAAAAATAAAGCAATGATATCAGTGGATAGGAGAAACTAACAAAGAAAATCTTGCACACTTCAACGGGTCAAAGATTCAGATACCAACACGACACTTCTTAAATTCGGATTGAGTCAAACTCGGTCTTACAAAATCAACTTCTTAAAATTTTAATTTGACCTAATTCAATTCTACAAAAATAGGTTTGACCTAACTCAATCATACGAAAGTGTCTTGTAAATTTAATTTTAGGTCATATCTCATCGATCGTGAGCCTCTTATAATACTCGCTTATGACCAAGTGACTCTAGCGGCACATAACAAGTGGCCCAACAGATCTAGACCCATCAGCTTATTACAAACCAATTCTGTAGGGTTGGATTAGACACATCACAAATTTAAGAACACTCACCGGTCACCACAAAACAGTAGAACACACATGCTACATCTAATATAGGAGCTCAATGACCCCAAGGGTGCAAAGGAATGAAGAAATTTGAATTCAAGTCCTTGCATTGGACATTCATAACTAAGGTAGACAAAACTTTCAAAAGAAAAGGATAGAATTGAACAACATAAAATCAAGAACTAAATCAAACACGGTTCTTTTTGTATAATCAACAAGACCTAAAATTTCAGTTTCATTCAAAAACCATGGCAAAAAAATTCACTATATAATCAATAGCAGACAACATAATGAAAACTACCCAAATTACACAAAAGTCTCTAAATCCCTCCCCACTATCCCAAATGAAATTGATTAAATTCCTGAAAACCCAGATCATAAATCAGCATTTAAATCCATAAAAACCAATCCTTTTCGACAAATATATAACGGGAGTGGATTAACAGCACAAAAGGAGTCGGAAAGAAGGGAGAGAAAGGGAATTACATTCTTGACCAAGATGAAGTTAGCGACGGCGACTGTAGCAACTACGCCAGCGAGGATAGCCGTCGGACCTGTAAGGAGACTCCACTTCCGATAGATCATCTTTTTCTTCTTCTTAATTCTTCCTCCGATTTCGTTCTATTCCCCAAATGAAATTGAATTGGGGCTTTTGTTGTTCTATTTTATTTGTCTGACCCAAAATATTTGTATTTAGAAATTAAGTAAAATATTTCTCAATTATTCTTTAGTTATTAATTAATTAGAAATGACTAAAGTGATGCAACACGTTGCTTTCAATATTTTTTTTTTTTTTATTTTATTAGTTATTTATTAAAAACTAATTTTTTCCATTAATTTTTATATTTATTTAATTTTATTTATTATTGTCTACCCACTAACTACATTAACATAAATAATTTCTCAAGTTGCTTTTAGTAATTTTGTATTTTTATTTTATTTATTTTATTAGTTATTTATTGTAAACTAATTTTGCCCATTAACTTTTATATTTATTTAATTTTATTTATTATAATTCAGTCTTATATATAAAAATTATTAAATCTCTTAAATAATTTTTGGAACCAAAACTAAGGTTATTTTAGTAATTTTGTATTTATATTTTATTTATTTTATTATTTATTTATTAAAAATTAATTTTTTTTCACTAACTTTTATATTTATTTAATTTTATTTATGAGTTTAATTGAAATACACTGACAGTGTAAAAGGATTTTACACCGTCAGTTAATCATAGACGTTGGATATTAAAAGAAGTTTGACTTTTATTTTAAAAATCTATAAAATAATACAAACGGACGATGGTGATAAATCGACGGTGTAAAATTTTTTATACTAAAAATGTATAATAATTAATCTCTTTATTTATTATAATTCATCCACTAACTACATTAATTTAAATAATTTCTCAATTATTCTTTAGTTATTAATTAACTAGAAATGGCTAACTTAACTATCTACTAAATAAATTAATTAATTAAAAATGTTTCTCACTCCAATGATTCCATTAGCTTAACTCATAAAATAAAAACCACCTATTATATTTATTTTACTATATTAAAACCAACCATAACTCACTAAGGCGGTTAATATAATTGATTTTGATAGAAAATTCTTTTTCCAATAAAAAGCATCTGTAATTACTTAATTTCAATAAATTAGTTACATAAAAAATTAATTGAAAATACCATCTATCATATTTATTCTAATATATATATATATATATATATAGAGATATTAATTACTATACACTGTCAGTGTAAAAAGTTTTACACCGTCGGTTCATCACCATCACCCGTTTGTATTATTTTATAGATTTTTAAAATAAAAGTCAAACTTCTTTTAATATCCAGTGTCTATAATTAACTGATGGTGTAAAACCATTTTACACTGACAGTGTATTTCAATTAATCTCATATATATATATATATATATATATATATATATATATATATATATATTATATATATATATATATATATATATATATATATATATATATATATATATATATATATATATATATATATATATATATATATATATATATATATATATATATATATATATATATATATATATATAAATAAGTGACAAACAAAATGAAAGAGTTTTTTGTTATTAAATAAATTGGTTTGCACTTTTTTATTTGCTCATGCCATGAATTCTTATTAATGTGCTTTTCCAGACATAAATAGGTATTTAAGCAAAAGAATAAAAAAATGATAAGAAGTTGTACCAATATTTTCAATAATCTTAATTGTAATTAGGGATTGACGGGTCTCTAACAATCACACACCTATCCATTTTGTTGTTCATCTTTACTTTTTATTGATGTTTAATATGTTAGATTAATATATAAATTGATCTTATATTTTTGATAACAAAAGATAACAAAATCAATAAAATAAAATATGGAAATAGAATTAAAAGTTTTATCTTCAACCATTGTTGCATTGTTGCATTGTTGTGAGTGCATTGTCTTTGATTTTTCCAAGCTTTTGCTCTCTCAATATAGATGGTGTATTTCTTTTTGTTATGAGAGAAAGCTTTGGGGACCAAAGACTATTTATAGGTTTGATTCTACAATCAAGAATTTAAAGTCATTAAAACTCATTACCACTCAATTAAATGGTCATATCAATTTACATTAAAACCAAAATAAATCATACCATTTTCAGAACCAAAATCCCAAAACTATGGACCACATTAAATTGGTTTTTTTATTATTAATACTTATTATAATAAAAATAAGAAACAGTTACATTCATCCACTTAGTCCATAGAACTGATTATTGGCATAAATGAATCATGGAAAACTTACTCAAGAAATAAATATGTGAATCATAGAGATAGTCCCTCTTAAAGCTAGTAGTCTCATCTATGTATTACAACATGTCTATTTTCAGTACTAATGTGATTAATAACTACTATTTTATCTTTAACTCTTTATCTAATGGCTAAATACTTTATGTCGATGTGCTTGCTTCGACTTCCACTTTTATTGTTCTTAGCCATAAAGACAGCTGCTGAATTATCGCAAAAAATCTTCAGAGATTTAGAAACAGAATCCATGATTCTAAGCCCAGAAATAAAACTCTTAAGCCACACACCATGAGAAGTAGTCTCAAAACAAGAGACAAACTCGGCTTCCATAGTAGAAGTATCAACCAACGTTTGCTTAGTACTTCTCCATGAAATAGCTCCATCAGCCATCATAAAAATATATCCTGATGTTGATTTGCGAGAATCAACACAACCAGCAAAGTCGGAGTCTGAATAGCCGATCACATCAAGATTGTCCGTCTGCCTATACATTAGCATGTAATCTTTTGTTCCTTTAAGATATCTCAACACCTTCTTTGCAGCTTTCCAATGATCCATACCTGGATTACTCGGATATCTTCCTAAGATTCCAACAGCAAATGCAATGTTGGGCCTTGTGCATACTTAAGCATACATAAGACTTCCAACAACAGAAGCATATGGAATGTTCTTCATTTGTTCCCGCTCAAAATCATTCTTAGGGCATTGATTCAAATTAAATCTATCGCCCTTGACAATGGGTGCAACACTTGGTGAACAATCTTTCATTCTAAATCTCTCTAAAAATTTATTGATGTAGGTTTCTTGTGATAGACCCAAAATTCCTCGAAGTCTATCTCTGTGGATCTTAATGCCAATTACATAAGATGCCTCACCCATATCCTTCATATCAAAGTTTTTAGAGAGGAATTGTTTCACCTCATGTAGAAAACCTTTATCATTGGTTGCAAGTAGTATGTCATCCACATACAAAATGAGAAAACAAATTTTACTCCCAGTGACCTTCTGGTATATACATTGATCCATGGGATTTTTAATAAACCCAAATGAAGATATAGTTTCATGGAATTTAAGATACCATTGACGAGAGGCTTGTTTTAAACCATATATGAATCTCTTAAGCTTGCAAACCAATTGCTCACCACTATTAGAAGAGAAACCTTCAGGTTGTTTCATATAAACCTCCTCCTCTAAATCACCATTAAGAAAGGCTATTTTCACATCCATTTGATGCAACTCAAGGTCAAAATGTGCAACTAATGCCAAGATGACACGAAGAGAATCTTTCTTAGATACAGGAGAAAAAGTATCAATGTAATCGATTCCTTCCTTTTGAGTAAATCCCTTAGCAACGAGTCTGGCCTTGTATCTCTCAATGTTGCCTAATGAATCTTTCTTGGTTTTAAAGACCCATTTACAACCAATGGCATTTGCCCCATTAGGTAACTCTACAAGATCCCATATGTCATTGTTTTTCATGGAATTCATTTCATCATTCATGGCATCATACCACAAATTTGACTCTTTGCAACTCATGGCTTGTCTAAAGCTCTCAGGATCATTCTCAACTCTAATATTATAGTCAGATTCTTGTAGATACATAATGTAATCATTAGGAATAACTTATTTTCTTGTCCTAGTAGATCTTTTTAATATTTGATCAATATTTTCTTGTGGATCTTGCTGTTAAACTAATTGTTCATCATCTTGATGACCAACTTGATTTACTGGATCATCAGTAGCTTATGGAGTCTCGATGATTGGTTGATCAACATCCATTTGAACTTGAGGGATGTTGTAAATAGTAATCAATCTATTACTTGAAATGGAAGGGTCATACTCTATATGATCATGCACAGAAATTGAATTTTTGATTTGATCGCTCCCACTAGTCAAATGATTTTCAAGAAACTTTGCATTTCTTGACTCCACAATCCTAGTTGTATGAGATGGACAGTAAAATCTATAACCTTTAGACCTTTCGGCATATCCAATGAAATACCCACTAATGGTCCTCGGATCTAGTTTCTTTTCTTGTGGGTTATAAATCCTCACCTCAGACGGACATCCCCAAACGCGCATATGTCGTAAACTCGGCTTCCATCCTTTAAATAACTCAAATGGTGTCTTTGGGACAGCCTTGGATGAAATCCGAATTAGAATATACACAGCCGTCTTTAGTGGTTCTTTCTTGATATCACCTTGCGGTGGTATTTTGAATTTCCCTTTCTGATTGGCTTGTGACTTGTCAATTTTGAAAGCTTTGTTCTTCCCGCGAGTGCTTGTCAGCAATGCACTCTCACTTTGTTCCATTATAAGCCTTTCTTCTTCCTGAACACACATGGTCATTAATTCATTGATTGACCATTTGTCTTTATGTGTATTGTAGGAGATCTTGAAAGGCTCATACTCAGACGGAAGAAAGTTCAGAATATAGTGCACCAGGAAGGAGTCAGACATATCAACCTCAAGTTTCTTAAGTTGAGCTGAAATGTCACGCATTTTCATTATGTGCTCACGCACACCTTTCACACTGGTGAGTCGGTAGGAGGAAAATTTCATAATTAATGTGCTTGTCAAAGCCTTTTCAGAAGTGACGAACTGATCGTCAATGACTTTCAGCAAATCACAGACATTCTCATGCTGATCGACAGAACCACGTATTCCACCTGTGATCCTAGTCTTAATGAACATCACACTGAGCCGGTTGGATCTCTCTCACCGCTCATATAGTGTGATTGCAGCTGGAGTACTTTCATCTGTAATTGCAGGTGGTTCGTCTTTCCTAATAGTATAATCTATGTCCATCCATCCTAGATGGAGGGGAATTCTTTCCTTCCACACCTTATAGTTATCTCCTTTGAGCTCGGGAATATCACATCGGATATCAGAAAAATTAGCAGGTTGAGAAGCTAAAAAGATAAACAAAATTGATGTCAAAATTTGAGGCATAAATATTATCCAAATTGTATGTATTATCAATATAAACATACCATAAAATAAATCTTGCAACATAAAAATTACCTGTGGGCTAAATTTTAATGTAATAAGATTTAAAAAAAATTGCGATAGATTTTTCAAACCTCACACTTTACGTGCATGATATAATTTTGTTTTTCTATCCAAAATTAATACTTTATGATAAAACTATCAAATTATGTACCCATTCATAATTCCTGTTGGCAAGTTATGAAAATATTTTGACATTTTATCCCAATTAATCATATAAATATGATAAAATTCATTATATCACGTATAATTAATTATAATTTTATGTCTAATAATTTATGTGATCTCAAAACTTTAAAAAAATAATCTCAATTAATTGTTTTTCATGAGTTATTTTCTAAAATTCTCATTTTTGAAATATAAGAGGAATATGATACCTAACATTCATTTAAACTATTGTGTTTATAATTTTATCATTTGTTGTAAAATTATTTAAATCCTTGGTTAAGAAAAGGCTTAAATTTCATTGTAACAACAGCAATCACAATTCAATAAGAACAGTATGAAACATTATAAATAAAACTTATTTTGATTTTATTTGTCAATTGTTTGATTGTTATGTATGTCAAAAATTATATATAATCACATAATATAAAATAAAACAGATATACAATCAAGCATACTTAAAAAGCGGACAGAAAAATATGTTAGTGTGTGTTTTTCCACTGATAAAACAGTAAAACATAAAGTATAAGCAAATAAAGGAGAAATTTCATAACAGTTTCATATTGCATGATACCCATTATTCTCCTTGGCAAATTTTGTATAAAGTATGTTCTTTAAATAAGAAAGCAAGAGCTTTAAGTCAATCCTTGTAGATTTGTGGCTACGTCCTAAAAATATTGCATGCTTTTCAAACTCTATTTCAAAAATAAAATCAATGTGTGTGCACTTTTCAAACTCTATTTCAAAAATAAAATCAATGTGTGTGCTCATATCAAAATAATTTTGGTTAAGCCAACAAAGCTACAATGACAAGAATTCGTTCCAAGAATTTTACTTTCCAGATAGATACTTAAGAGTATAAATCACCTAAGAGTTCACAAAGCTTAAACAATCTTCATCTTTCAAGATCTAATACTAAGTAGTAGTAAACCATTTGGCTACAACAGATTTTTCACCTACAACATATTACTATTGACAATAAACTAGTTAACATAGTATCTAATTTTAAATTGGGCTTTACAAACAATGGCTTCTTCGCAGAATGCGCAGCAACAATGATTTTTCACTATTAGCGTCGTGCCATGCTCTCACCAAGGTCTTCCTATCCCGGTAAGCCTGCGCGTTAACTCAATATCCTTTTTCACTGAGATAGCCAAAAAAAATCAAATAACAGATATTAGTAAGGTAGGTGTGCTAAAAATTACTATTCGTGAGGGAAAGTTATAATAAGCAACTTATTCGCAGGAATAAAATGATCTTCCGCAAAATATCCACTATACTAGATAAACAAACAACTACACCGCTGCAATTTTCCTCTTTCTGGCTGTAGAATATTGTTTGAGAATAATATGTCGTTGACGAAAAGAAAATTAGAGGAAAGAAATAGAAAATTGAATCAACTTACTAAGGGTAACACGCTTTGCATGAAGTGTACAGAGCCATCCAGCTTCAAACATTCGAACTAGACAATCCTCAGCTGCCTACAGGATTTTCAACAAAGGATTTTCATTTTTAAGAGCTAGTTAAGATAATAGCACACGAATTAAGAATTGCAATTAATATAAAATTCTTCATTAAATTCTTACTATTCCCTTTTCCTCTTTAACCAATTCTTCTCACACTCTTCTTCCCTTCCAATTATCAGAATTATACGGCAGAGAGAAAAGAGTGATGAGTGTGAAAATAATGTGTATTGTGTTCTAATCACTAGAGCTAAAGCCCATCTATATATCAAGGAGCAATGTTTAAAATAGTAACAGAATCTGATATAATTTGTGTACAGAATCAGATATAATTTCTGACAAGCACCTATCTGTCACTTAGCTATTGAACTTAGATTATCACAGTATAGAAGTGGATACAGAAGCTATATCATAATGTTTGAGTCAAAGGGATCTTGGTAGTTACATGGGGTAGATTTATATCCAGTTTATTTGTTTTCTGACTTCCGGTTTTATCTCTAATTCTTTGTATTTTAATTTCTAATTGTGACAAATTGATTAGCATATCTTCCTACCTCAATTCTACCTTGAATTGTGAGGATAAGATCATATTTTCTTCTCCCAAAACTACATATAGGAAAACAAATAAGAAACACCTGTACACTCACTACAAACACTAAATTAAATTAAACTAAACAAATTCAAAATCCATAAAATACACAATCCATAACTCAAAACTTAACAACTTAAGATAAAGTATTAACAAGAAATTAACAACTTCAAATATGCAAAACACGAAAAGCAAATTCTTGAACAAGTGCTGAGACATAAACACTAAAATTAAGTAGTCAAATTCTAGACATCTAATCAATCATCAACAAAGTATTCGCTAATCCCACCAATCTTACAAGCAATATCGTCAACCCTGCTACCAGATTGTGATTCTGCCTATGAATAAGATAACATAGCTTGTAAGATCACAATTTTAACTATCTTGCCTGCCAGCCATATCACTTCTCTCATATTTGATATTTTCCCAAAAATGTCACCTCAGCTCTTGTAAACCTTGTCGAAATGAGCTTGCTCACAACCATTAACCCGCATACTACATCCATGAGCAATAGTAAGTAGTAGCTTATTCCTACAATCTCCAAACACTAATATCCTCTAACAAGACACTCAAAGAGTTAAAAGAGACCTATTTAGCATACTACCATTGCTCTTCGATCACTTCAAAAACTTGACCACCTTCAAGAATCATACACCCTATCTTTAACTCCCACTCATATCAACATTTTTCCACATCTCACAAACAACTCTTTAATTATTTTCACATGTACTTCAAGAAGCTATGTGAAACGTGAACATTGAAAAATTTCACTGAGGCTAAATTGCTAGCTCTAGAGAAGAATCAAGCATTGGTCCCCCCGTTCTCTTCCACAGGTTAAGAGAGCAATAGGCTATAAATGGTTGTTCCATGGAACCATTGGAAGATCCAGTGTGAAGCTTTTGCTATAGGATTTAACCAAACAACTAGATATTTACTTGGAGATTTTCAGGTCATTGGTGAAAATGGCTACTGTTAGGGTACTGACCGATTATGAAAGTGATGAGAATTGTGAAGCAAAGCTCCTGTGGAAGGAGCTCTGATAGGATGAGGAAGATAAGCATAAAGGAAAACGCTTTTAACAGATGGAGAGTTCCTTCTTGGAGAAAATTTGATTGCAAGTGCTGTAAGAATGTCTTTTCAGATACAAGGGAAGTTAAGGGTATAACTCATTACAATCATGCAACTGCCATGACTGAACATCAACTAACTAGAACTGTGTTAACCAACCCATCTATCGTTCAGGCGTGCCTGTGACCAAAAAAGTATAATGAAGTTTCCATTCTTAAATATTCTTAAAATGATTCTACATCAATAAATCAGTTTTTCCTCTTTTATTATCAAGTCCCCTTTTCACAACTTAGGTGGAAAAGTTCTGGGACATCGAAACAAAGTGCAAAGTTTAAACCCCGGAATTTACTCCATTTTTGTCTTTCTACGGTTACGTGCCAAGTATGCATATAGAATTCCTAATGATCCATGAATAATAATCGCGTGATTCTTTATGATTTAAAACATATAGTAGAGCTTTCAAAGAAAGTCTTTATCTCTTGGATGTTGGTCAATGCTTGTTAAGAAACAGAAATAACAAGTTACTTTATATCACAATTCTACTGCATTAGGAATAAAAATCTCAATCTTTGATAATCAATGCATAGTTTGTAAAATCTCAATCTTCAATACTCTTGAACTAATTATATAACCATATAAGAATGCACATAAAGTAATTAGAATCAAATGAATAACTATACTAAATAACAAAATTTTAATATGTCAAGAGCAAATAAATTGAAACAATGTCTATGTGGGAGAAGTTAAAACTAACTTTAGCCAAAACTAAAATGAATATGAAAAAAGACACCTACCTCTTGAAGTGATAGCAACGCTTCAGGCGTCCAGCGTGTAACCAATGAAGATACTTGATTTGTAATTTCCCTGACCTGCAAAATCATCGTTGTAGTCGCAATTTCACAATATTTTATAGCTTAGTAATAGTAAAACCTAATTCACACAATATTACAAATACTTCTAACATTTAGACTTACGCATCTTACAAACGGAGCATATGGTATAAGTAATTGGAAAGTTTTTTGCAATTTCTTGATCTCACGAAGCGCTACGGTTCCAGGTTTATTACGTCTTTTCTTCCTTTCCTGATTCTCACGGGCTGCATAATTTTTAAGTGATTAAACAAAGAATCAACTGATAAAGAAAATATAACAGTAAATTTGCAAAATTGAAGAGGAATTAATGGATGAGCGTTTTGGAGGATGACGAAGAAGGGTATTTTTTTTGAATTTGGAACTTACCGTGACGTGGTGTTTGTTTAACTCTCGCCATTTGATTCTGCTGCACGCAATGAACTTGAAGCAACCGCGAATTTCAGATTTTGCTTTTTTTTTAGCTTTTTAGCTTTAAGTTTGTGTACACAGAGAGCGACTTTGTTTTGTTTTATGTCTGAATATTAGAGAAAGGATGGAGAGCTATAACGGTTACTTTGAAGGGCTAGTTTGGTCATTACGAAGGCAAAAACTAAAAGTGTAAACAACTTCCGCTAAAAACACTTTTTCTATATGTATTAAAAAAATAATTTTTTTATAGTTTGAAAAAAATAAAATAACATTACTAATTTAAATCAAGTTTTTATTTTTAAACTTCTGATATAACATAGTTGAATGATAAACTTTTATTAGGCGATGGTATATAATTATAGTATCAGTTTACTATCTTTAAACTTAAATTTAATTTATACTTTTAGAAAAACATTTGTTCCGAAATTATTTTTATCACTATTATTAATATTTTACTACATTATCGTATTTTATTTAATTTTTATAAATAAATTTGATAATATTATACTATTTTAAAGTTTGAAATTGTTATTATTGTTTAAAATGTCTTAATATAGTTAATTTAAAATCTTAAATTAGTCTAATAAAAAATAAAAGTATTAATTTAATCTTAGGTAACAAACAAAGTACTATCGGTTAGTCCTAACAAAAACAAAACAAATATTATATTGGTTCCTTGAAAAAACAACATTTTCTATGTGAGAGAAAATGTATAAGTTTTTAATTTAATTTTTTTTAAGGACTAGATTGTCTTTCAATTATTTTTAAAGGTAATGCTAAGGCCCAAGCTAAAAACCAAATGAATAAATATTATTTAATAAAATTATCAAATTAATTTTTTAATTATCTTTTATAGTAAAATTTTATTATAAATAATACAAATTAACATTATTTTTTTAAATATTTAAATATCTCACTTAAATCATGTGTACTATTACATGACACCTTGATTCCCAAGCCATGGTTAAAAAATGAGAGGAAAAAATAATTGTAAAAAACTAATTTCTTTTTCTTTAAAAACTAAATTGGACTCCGAAATATTTGTAAGGAGCAAAGTAGATTTTCACTCTAAAATAATAAACAAAGCCAAATATTAAATGTTTTTTATTTATAAATAAAATATAATATAATAATATTAAAATATTTTTTTATTCACTTTTTAATAGATTAAATATATTTTCTTTTGTTTATGGATAAAGTGACAATGACTTTGTAAGATCTCATAATAAGAATGAGTGTAAATTTGCAGGGCTAATGAAAAATAAGTCAAGGAGTTTTACAAAATCTTTAAATGATTATCAAAGAAATTCGGGACAATTCATAAACCTTAAAAAATCAGCTATGATATTCAAAAATAAAGTCAAGAAGAGTATAAAGAATTGTTTTGCTAACTATTTTGCTATTAGGACAGTGGATAAGATTCGTAATTATCTTGGTCTCCCAACCAAAATAGGAAAATCTAAAAGACATGTTTTTCAATTTCTTATGGTACAAAACCAGAAGTATAGTAAATGGGTGGAAAGAAAAGTATATCTCATATGCAGGAAAAAAATCCGAATAAAAGCGGTTGCGCAAGCCATTCTAACCTATGCCACGAGTGTTTTTAAGATTCCTAAGGCTACATGTCAAGATATAGATCGGATTATCAGAGATTATTGGTGGCCACAATGAGAGTCACAAAGGTATGTGTTGGAAGAGTTGACATAAGGTTTTTCAAACTAAGGAAAGGGGTGGCCTAGGGTTCGGAATTATGGAATTGTTCAATAAAACGCTACTAACAAAACAACTGCGGAAACTCGTGATCAACAAAGAGTCTTTGTTGCATAAGTGCCTTAAAACAAAGTACATTCCTAATAACAATATTTTGGATACTAGACAAACTCGAAAGGACAACTATGTTTGACAAAGTATTATCAAAACAAATGACAATATTCTAAATGGGTGTTGTTGGAGGATAAGAGATGGTAGGAACATTAAGATGTGGACGGATCAACGGATCCCGTATCAAGGATGGTTTAAAGTCCTAACTTGGAAACCATTGGATTCCAATGCGTTTTGGGTTATGGACCTACTTGAGGAAGGGGTCCAAAAATGGAACATCCCTCATATTGAAAAAACCTTCAACCCATATGACAAAGATGGGATCATTTAAATCCCTCTAGATGACAATAAGGAGGACACCCTTATGTGGATGGCTAGTAGGCAACGAATATATACTATCAAAACTGATTATTATTGGTGTCATACCCCTAAATTTTCCCTCCCATCTTTATTTTTCATCTGACTTTTGGATTGTGATTCATCTACATATGCATTAGTATCATAGTACATTCATCCTACCATTTGCATTAAGCATCTTTGATTTATAGATTCTTGTCACTTATGGTTGACAAGAAACCAGGGTTTTTGACAGAAATCAAGTTTAAGGATCTTTGGTGGTGCACTTAAGTTAAAAAGATAAAACCCTAATTTGCTGACTTTTTGGCATTTGTGGATCATGTGTGTTGTATTTTGGTTTTAGGGTTTGATCAAGGCTTGCAGGGATTATAGTGATCATGTGTGTTAGACTTCCAATGGATTCAGTGGCCATACATTTAGTTCTTCAGTCCATTCATTGAGATTCATGCATTTCAAGTTTGGTTTACACAAGATTTATTCAAAAGTCACATAATTTGGAGGAGAATTCATTTGGGAATTAAACCATAGATTCATACCATTTTTCATTCATATAGCTCATTCAGAAATCCAATTACAAAGTCATTTTCATTTACAAACCTACACAAGTTATACATTTTCAAATATCCAAGCCATCACAAATCATTACACAAAATCCAAAATTACACAAAAAATACAACTTTAACTTGCAGTTGATTTTGGTCAAATGTTGACTTTTTGATCAACCAATTGACCAAAGTCAACTACATACCCTAACCGTGACCCTAAACCTAAACTTCTCTGTGATATTCACTCATCCATCTTCTTGATTGGCTTTGTATCCAAGTTTTCTTCATGGTCAAGTAACCCATGTTATATTTCTTCATATGACAACCTTGCCAAGACATTGTCCTAACATCCATGTAGCAAATGGAAGTGGATTAGTATCGTGCACAAAATCTAAAACAACCATTCAAGTCATGAAAACATAATCCGTACACACATACACATAAGCATACCATATCATTTAGATTAACCTCTACCATCATTCCAAACCAACACCAATTACAAATAATTCACTAAATCAAAGTGCAAAGCATAGAATTTGAAAGGTTTACCTGGTTTTCTTTTTCCTCCAGTCTTCTATCTTCATCAGCATCTTCATCTTCATCTTCAGTCGCTCCAACAGTATTCAAGGAAAGCCTCCTCCTTGTAGGTAGATCCTTCAAATCTTCACTTCCTTGCTCCAATATTGTTACCATGATGTAGTGCTTGAGTAGGAAAGTGAAACCCCTAAGGTTTAAGTTCGGATTAGTGGACCAAGGTGATTTAATTTTGGATTTAGGAATTAGGGTTCTAATCTTTGTTTTAAGGATAAGGGACTTAAGTGATTTTTAGTAGAAATTGATACAAGAAGTGGAAATAGGAAAATGAGGTGGTCCTAATGGTGGTGGTTATGGATAAGGTTGGGTTGCTCCGCCGCCTCCGGCGCGACGAAGCGATTTCCGATGAGGAAGTATGTATGAGAGAAAGAGAGTGACTGAACATGTGAGTTTAGAATGAAGAATTTGATCCTTCTCTCACTTTGCATTGCATTGTGGGCCTTTGTGAGGCCTCAGGCCCAAATTTATGTTGCATACACCCCCAGGTTCACTTTGACACCCAAAACCTGAGCATATTTCTTTGCATTGGGCTTTTGATCCTAAGCCCATACAGAATTACTTTTTACACCCTACAAGGCGCTTGAACCCCATGGTTCTCCTCCTTTATTTTCTTATGCTTTCTTTTTTATTCTTTAATATTTTTAATTCCAAATTTCCTAGTTGTTTTAATACATGTTTTATATCATGAAAATTAGGAAAGTAAATAATGTGATTTAATGAATTTGAGCATTAATTTTTAGGATTAACTATTTTAATTGGATTGTAATCAAAATGTTGCTAACTTTCTAGGATTTGCTTTATAGTTAGTTTCTAATCAATGTGCATGCCATGCTCCTTAGATTTTAGGCTCCTTTAGAATTAGGATCATGATTTTTGTTTTTCCTTAGAATTTTGGTTTAGAAACCCTTATGCCCGATTTTCATCTGATTTATTCCTAATTGATTAAGTTGATCAAAGTCTTCTTTGATAAACTAAATCCCTTGACATGTGCCTATTCCCTCAGTCTAATCAAGTGATCAGAAGTCTCTTGATCACTTGATAATACTCATCCCCTGTATTGAAGCTGCAGTGGATCTTTCAAGACCAACAACTCAAGACTTCACAATCAAGTCAATACAAGTCAAACAAAACATTACAGACAGACTAGAGACTGGACTATTGTTCAAAGCATAACAAAAAGAATATTCTTTAACACTTGTCAATCGTGATGAGAATTACACGTCATAAGCCTTAAGTAATGGAGAAGGATGAGAGGAAATTTTTCCTATCCTTGTCTAGAGTACCTCTGCGTACGGGACGTGGTCCATAGTTATTCAGAGTATTCGCATTCGTTCATAGAATTTAGTGTAATTTAAACCAAATGATTGACAAGTCTACTTCCTCACAAGTAGCATATCAACACTACACTTCAACATTGCACCATTGCCTAATCAATTATACTTTTTTTCTTTAGACCAAATAGTATACTCATTCGACTTCCATACCTTCTTAGGATTACGTACCTCATGGTCAAATACCCATTTTTGAATCATAAACTCTTTTCTTTCTTGGTTGTCTTGTCAGACCTCATGCTTAGACAAATTCATTATTCATGTATTATTTACCTTGTCAGACCTTGTGCTTAGGTAAAACTCCATTCATGCATGTTTGACTTGTTAGACCTTGTGCTTAGATAAACCATTTTCTTTCTTAGTTGCCTTGTTAGACCTCGTGCTTAAGCAAATTTATTCTTCATGCATTGTTTACCTTCTCAGACCTTGTGCTTAGGTAAACGCTTTCTTCATGCATGTTTGTTTTGTCAGACCTTGTGCATAGACAATATGGTTATTATGCTAGCACTCAAAGAGGTTGGTTTAGTCGACATTGCAGCGACCGTGCTTATCACAATGCTATTATAGGGTTTTTCTCCATTATTGTTTATGGGAATAACCATCCTCTTGGCGTATCTCCTTATAAAATTCCTTACTTCTCTCTTTGTTATTCTACCACTTCTTATGCACACTCATAAATGAGAAGTTAATGAAAATAAATGATATTTTTTCGAAATAAAATCAATAACTCACACAAAAATGGTCCCACCGGATGTGCCAATTTGTCTATTGATAAATTTAGTAAAAGAATAAGTTTCTATTAATACTTAAGGGAACAAACTCGAAAATCTCCCCCAACATATTTATGTGAGTTTAAACCTTTGAACACCAAGTTATGATTGAAATCTAAAACACAATGTGAAGATAACAATGTGAAATTTTGACAAGACTTGAAATTTAAAAGATTTTGAAGACAAAGATAACTGAAATCGAAATGTAAAAATAAAGATAAAATGATAAATGATCGAAATCTAAATGAATGCGAAAAAATGCTTGAATGCAAAAGTGCTTGAAATTTATAAATATGAAACGCATACATACATTTTCTTCACCCGTTTGTCAATTACATAAATACTTTGAGTATGTAGAAATATGAGTACAATTGCAAACTCTTATAATGTAAACAAACGTCCCTTTATATACTAATCTAAAATAACCACCTACAAACGGTCGACTAAACAAATCACGACACGTTTTACTTCCATGCATGCGTTATCTTTCACGAGCCTCCACGTGTTTTTGAGTAACCACCCGTTCTAATTCATTTCCCGCTAGTTCAACCAACCCAAATAACCAACTTAGAGCATTTGAAATTTTTACTAAGTTCACAGATGCTACCAACACTCCTCGACCTTCAGCAGCTTCGACCACACTTGCCACAACATCGTTTCGACATGTTCAATAGCTTCCATCATGACATATTTATTCTTACTTGCCATTTATAGTCAGGTCGAAAAGTCCAAGGTAACAATAACACACATTCCCTCGCACAAACGATTTTAATTGTTCCCTCTATATAAGGAAGAAAACACGTAATTATAATTATTCATATCTATTCTCACTCTCACTTTACTCTTCTTCTCTCAATGACTTGAACATTGAAGTATCAATCTTACAAATCAATCCCCATTCAACCGCACAAGATCCTACTCCACCCATTCAAAATCTCATCTCACAATGTAATAAATTATTGTATAATGTCATTGTAATTTTTTTTACAGAATCAATTTATCACATTATCCATTTATGTTATTCTATAAACTATTAAAATAAAAGTTAACATTTTCTCAATATCCACATTATTTAATTATCCGACGGAATAAAATCATAAAATCCTTTTATATCGTGGAAGAAGCTAATGTAGGCTGAAATAGGGGTAAAATTGACATTCCCTAAATACAAAAACAAAAAACAAGAGAATTGCGAGGGTTGTTCATTTCTGCGTGAGTGAAGTCGTGAGAGAAACTGAGAAGTGCAGAGAAGAGAATCATGGGAAGCAGATTAGGAAGAAGAGTGGTACACTTCGCAAACCTACCAATCAAGCTTCTCATGCCAACTTCATTCACCAACATCCAAGAAATCGCCCTCAAAACCATCCCTTCAGCTTCCAAGATCGAGATCAAACGCGTTCTGGAATCCCTCTACGGCTTCGAGGTTGAAAAAGTTCGAACATTGAACATGGACGGAAAGAAGAAGAAACGCGGCGGCATCTTGATCGCAAAACCTGATTACAAGAAGGCTTACGTAACCCTAAAAAATCCGCTTTCAATTAACCCTGATCTTTACCCGATCCGAGTCATTGAAGAGGATAAGAAGAACTTGAATAAACAGGCTATGGCTAGCGTCGTCGAGGAAGCACCGAGCAAATCACACTGGCTCGATGAGAACAAGGAGGCTCATCGGTTCAAGCCCCAAAACGGTTATAACCGGGGACGGTTTGGCAGTTCTGGTTCAAACCGAGGTTCTGGCTCGAACCAGGGACGATTTGATAGTTCCGGTTTGAATAGGGGACGGTTTGATCTTCCCGGTTCAAACAGGTCTGATGGTTCTGCTGCCAAGTTTCCCTGGACTAACATGAGGTCTGGTAGGAGTACTGCTACTAGGTAGTTTTTTTTTTTCTTATGTTGGGTTTTGTATGATGAAATTTGGTGGTTTTATTGGATTTTTGTTGTTTAGTGATGAAAGTGCTCTTTTTGATTCAATAATTTTTGAGATAAAACATTTGAGCACCAACTGTTTGTATTATTTACCGAGCGAGTAGCAGGTATTAGTATTATGCAAGCTGTTATTAAATTGAGAAAACATGTTCAACTGAATTGGGAAACAAATACATAGCTGTTATGAAACGTTCATCAAGATTTTATTGGTATTTAGTAAATCAGTCAATAACTCTAGATTTTGCTTGTTCTAATACATAGCTGTTATGACACATAGCTGTTTAATGGCTTGAATTTTGATTAGAAATCTGCCGGGGAGTAAATCAGGGTGGGAAATTAGTTGTATCACTCATATGCTTCTCTCATTGATTGTGTTAGAAGGTTCATATAGTTCTACCTTGAATTGCAGTAAAAAGAAAAAGAAGCTCTAACTTGAATCTTAACCTTTAGTCACCCTTTGATAGATGAGAATGCTTATGCAATGTGCATATTGTTTGTAAAAGATGGGGCTTCATTGGATTTTGCCTTGAAGATTTGGAGTCAGTTTTCTTCTAACTGTATGTCACTAATCATTTGTTGGTATAGGCCACAATTTTAAATTAAGTCCAGCAATCAATTTGTGTCTGTAATGTTTAGGATTTTGGATATTGATGTCTCTTCATTTGCAACTGCATCAACAGCGTTTGTTTACTGTTTTTGAAAATATCAATGATTGCAATGCAGAAACAACTGCGGTTGCAGTTACAATCTAAAACCATGCTATTGGGATTTGGTAACTTTAGTTTATCAGGTCATTCTCCAATTCTGGTTTTGTACCCGTTGTTTATCATCCTCCTATTTAGACTCTATCCTGATGAATGCTTTGGATTGACGCTCGACTTTTCGTATACGCATTGCAAGTTGAAATGTTAACTATGTAGTTATGCTATTATCTTGGTTACATTTTCAAGTTATGCTCGATGTGTTTTTAATGTCCATGGTGGTCTGTTTTCTTTGTTTAGAGTTGTTTAATTTTTGTGCTGGCTACTTCTCCTGTGTAGCTTTCTTTATGAGATATTAACTGGGTTTTAAAGAATGACATGTGGTTTTAACTACCATCTGATGCCATCATGCTGTTTTAGTGTATATATTTTATTTCAACTTTGGTTGATGCAAATTGATTCTGTAAGCAGTATATATGCACTATGTCAACTAGTTTCTCTTAGTTGTTTCACATAAATCAAGTTACTAAAAACTCACTTTGGAATTATCAGTTATTATGTAGAATCTCTTCCCACAATTAAACCACGTCACAGAAAAGAAATGATTTTTTTGACTCTAACATCTCCATTTTTCTAGTGTTTTAACAATTCAATTGATTTTTCGGTAGTGAATATAAGCTATCCAAATTCCTCCATTAGCTCTTGAGATATTTAAAAGAGAATCGAAGACACATTACTACAATATGTGATTAAAATTATGAAAAATGCTAACAAGTACTCTTGAGATATTTAAAAGAGAATCGGAGACACATTACTACCATATGTGATTAAAATTATGAATAATGCTTACCAAGTGCTCTTAACATATTTAAAAGAGAATCGTGGACACATTTGTGATTAAAATTATGAAAAATGTTTAACAAGTGCTCTTATTAACACACACATACAGTACATCGTTGGATATCAATCTTTTATTGTAGAAATTTAAAATGTACTTCCTTCCTCCTTATGTACGACTAAAAAAGTGTTTTAAAATGTATGATTTATTTTAATTTTTAATATTTTTTTTTAATTCTATCATCTAATTAATATTATTTTTATTATTCTTAATATGTGATAAGAGGTGTTTTACTAACAATATCTTTCTTTTTATTTTATTTTTTTCTAATCAATATTAAATGGTCAATTAGATCACTCATTATAATACAAAGAGAGTAAAAGAGATGCATAACACATTAACTTTTACAAACAAGATTTAAAATTTAACTGAAGCTAAATCAAAATTATAAAATGATTAGCAAACTTTCGGGACAAATAATTTTCATTTTACACAATTTCAACTATTTTTTTTTCAAGTAGCATAGTGATTAGAATTCATCTTTTAAAGGTGAACAAATTGGATGTCGCATATTTGAGTCCGCGATCCTGCATTTGATGTCCACGTACAACTATCAACTGAGCTGACTTAATGAGACTTAAAAACACATAATAACACACTATTGTAATCACATAATTACATTGGATAAATATTGGAGAATGCTCTTTCCACCTTATGGACACATTTATTTTCACCATTTCTCATATCAAATTGAAGAGATACCTTTTTTACGTTAAAATTTAGTCTGAAGATGCATCTCCGTATGTATTAAAAGTGTGTCAGAAAACTCATCTATGTAAACACCATTTATTAAAAAATATGTTGGTGGTCCGAAGATCCATCTCTAGATGCTTTTCTTTCATAACCCGTGCCATAACCATTCCCTCTTCCTCTTCTTCATTTTCTAAAGGCTCTCAAAAAAAGAACATTCCACCTCTCCCTCTCTCAACCATTAAAACATCTCTTCATTGCATTGAAGCATCATCAGGGTTCTTTCTTCTTCTTTCCACTATCTCATAACATTGAATCATCGTATTCTCATCAATCAATTCCATTATGGTAAGTTTTCAAATTTTATTTTCTCTTTGTGTCTTGATTTGTAGCTAGTTTTTTAGGATAAATTAGTTGTTTTAGGCACTTTAGGTAGTAATGTAAACGAACTTGGTAGGTTAGAACAACATGCACTGGTTTTTTGTAATTGTTAAGGTAGAAAATGAGTTGCTGCAATGGGAGCAAAATCGTCGTTTTGTTCGGAGATGCATCTCCGTATTTGCTCTGCATTGTTTTAGAAAATGCATATTTGGATTGGACTCAATCAAAAATTAGGACATTTTGTGAATTTCTCTGGGCATGCTGTTGATATTTGTCTCTATTTTATAATACAGGTGAAGCCGCGTCGGTACGACGTGAGAGGGCCACAACGAGGATCACAAGGCCATGAGTTACTGATAACTCGTTTGATGCTACATCTACTTTGTACGCTTGACCGTCTGGTTCTAGTAGCCGACTCTCTTGGGCATCTCATGCATATGATGTAGCAAAACCTGAGGATTTTGAGGCCACTATTGACCCTGAAGTCCATGAAACCTATGAGGAAGTCGATCAAGATGCACCATTAAATAGTTATCCAGGAGGGTCATATAACACCTCCTTACTTTAAAATTATGCAGAGCTTGCTGCTAGGCATGTCTGGAATAGAGAGGTATATTTATTCTCTTTTGCAGTACATATGTTGTAAACTAATTAAATTTATATTGATTATGTTTTTTTTCCAGGAGCGTGATTGTTTGAAAATGATTAACCACAGCAGGAAGATACTGGTGTTGCCAAAATCCACTGATTGTTGGTTCGGTGATGTTATCCGTTATTCCGGTATTGCCGATTTATGTTCATCTACATACGTGACTACAAACCACAACATGCATGCGACTTTTGTAGAGAGGTGACACTCAAAGACGTCATCTTCCCACATACCTATAAGCGAGATGACCATCACTTTGGATGACGTTTCATGCCCCATGCATCTTTCCATCACGGGGAAATTACTGGACCACGGGAGGATCGGGCGAGAGGAAGGGGTCAATTTATTGGTCACCCTATTTGGGGCTGAACCTGGTAGAGCGTCGGAGAAGGAAGCTCACGCTATAGGTGCTCATGCACGGTTTAAATTTTTGAAAAATATTTATGATGCTCATGTGAAGGGGGCTACAGATTCCGTAGGCGATGACGTGTAGGTTGTGTTGGTGTAAGCCCTACAGGTCAATACTTTTGGTAGTTGTATCGAATTATTTATTGATAATAAAAGGCTTTTTCTTTATTATGTTTGTTTAATAAAGTCCCTAGAATAGTTAGTCGGTTTAATGTATCAAGTGTGACTTAATCATGAGATCCCATTAAATATAAGGACACTATTCTTAAAGTATCCGTAGTCGAGCTTTGTTGTAAAGTGGGATAACATTAAAACATTAAGACTATTATGTATATAGACTGATGATCACATCTCATGGATCATGGATAAGGAGTTATCAAGTCTTAAACATAGGTATGAATATTAAGAGTAATATTTATACTGGATTGACCCGCTATGAGAATACTATATAGAATGTTATGCAAAGTGTCATAAGTTATTCTCATGGTGATAGTGGTGTATACCACCCTTCGACCTGAAACCACTATGGACCCTAGATGTAGAGTAGAGTGCCTTATTGCTGATCAAACATTGTTCATAACTGGATGACCATAAAGACAGTTGATGGGTACTCCAAGAAGCATGTTGAGGGTCATGAGTGACCTAGATGGAATTTGTCCATCCTGCGTAATAGGATAAATGTCTACGGGCCCAATATTGAACTGGACAAGGATGACACGGTCTATGCCTTGTGTTCAATATAGACATATGGGCAAAAGGGTAATTATACACATAAGTATTACCATAAAAGGATTTGTCATATCACATGACACTTTCGTGTCTTGGGTAGCAGTGGTGTGTTGCTAGATACCGCTCACTGTTTATTATGTTAAATACGTGATTTAATATAATTGCTAATGTCGCGAAAACCTACAGGGTCACGCACAAAAGGACGGATTGATGAGAGATATAGTAACTAAGGAACACCGTAAGGTACGATGCACTTAAGTGAATTGTAGAACATCGTAAGGTACAATGTACTTAAGTAGAATACGAAATATGGTAAGGTACCACACGCTTAAGTGATTTTGGCATATCATAAGATATGGGCCACATACACTTAAGTAGGCTTTTTAGCTTACAACCCACACAAGTGGTTCTATAAATAGAACCCTTGTGCAGAAGCATTTGTGCAGTTGTAATTTAGTTTATCTCTCTCTCTCTCTCACTCAAAGCCTTCATTCATAGCATCTAGCACTGAGATTGAAGGAATCTGTTCGTGTGGACTGAGTAGAGGCGTTGTCACCATTCAACGCTGTAAGACCCCAAATTTGTCCCTAAGATCCCTCATGGCATCATATCATTTCATTGCATAGCCTCAAGGATCATTGGACACCTTGCTTCCTTCTCTGTGGGTAGGATCTCTTTTGAGAGTGGTTCTTGATCACCAAGCATTGCTTGCATTTGTATATCATTGCTTTTCTTTTAATCACTAACAAAAAATGTACAAAAATATGTCATCTAACATTTGTCTTGCAGCTTAAGCAGTCAACAGGTCAAGGCAATTCAAGTGAATCCTTTGTGCAAGAGATGAAGTTTCCATTGAGATGTGGATCATGTGATCATTATATGGAGCTAATATGAGCTATAGGTTCATTTTGGAGCAAATTCCCCAAGTGGTTGAAGCTCAAGTTCATCAGAACATGTTCAGGTTATCTAAGGGCCAATGCAGTCAACTGAAAGTCAACTGAAGGCTTTGAGTGTGAGAATTGAGTTTCTTCATCTCATTCATGTCCAAACAATGCTTATTCATCATGTCAAACATCTATGTTGAAGAATTTGAGGTCAAGTCAAAAGTTTCCCAAAATGGAAAGTGACCTATAATTTCAAGTTTCCAAAAATGAAAAGTTTTTGGCCCAACTTCAACTCAACTTTCCAACATCAAAGAAGCTTAAAATGAATTTTTGTCCAACATGAAAGTTGAATATCTCTCTCTCCCATTTCCAAAAAGTCCAAGATCATGAGCATATGATGAATGGTTGAGGAGATATGATCAAATCATTACCAAGTGTGCATGGAACTTCAAAAGGCCATAACTTTTGATTCATAACTCCAAATTTAGTGCCTCTTCTTACATTTTTCTTCTCATGACATGAACTTTCCAAATCATTCATCATATTGCTTGAAATTGCATCATATGATCATTTGCATATTCATGCTTATTTTGGAGGGAAAATGGCAAATTTGAAATTGGTGCATCATGGGAACAAATCACCATTGCCATTGTGTTCATTAGAAGTTTTTAAGTGAAATGGATCAGGCACATGGCACTGTTCACGTGGGATTGCTCTATGCACCACCAAATTTCAAATTTTGCCAAAACACCTTATTTTTGCTAATCACCATTAACCAAGCTTAATTAACATTTTCAGTGTGATTAAGACATGATATAAATACAAAATCCTAACAGAATTTGGGGGATTTTTCACCATTTCTAGATCTCAAACTCAAGTTCCCTCCATTTTTTCTCTCAACCAAAACTTGAAAAATCTCCACATAACCTTGCAA
This sequence comes from Lathyrus oleraceus, assembly GCF_024323335.1. NCBI lineage: Eukaryota > Viridiplantae > Streptophyta > Magnoliopsida > Fabales > Fabaceae > Lathyrus > Lathyrus oleraceus. The sequence continues at coordinate 208,205,051 of NC_066583.1, forward strand.
TTTTCTTCCATATTCTTGTTCTATGGTGTTGATTTAGTATAGATCAAGCATTGGATCATCAAATTTGGACCAGAATCGTGCTGTGCAAGTTCAAGAACACAAACATGGAAGTTCAAACCTGAGCTGGATCTGAGCAATTTCGAGCTTCAATTCACACCTCAAGCTTCATAATATCAATATAGGATTGGATTTGCAGCTTGTCAGGCCTTGAATCGTGCATTTTCAGGAACTGCTCTTCAAGAGGTAGGTCTCTCGAATCTCACAATTCTCAAATCCATTGCCATGTTAGTGTAGATCATTGAATGCTGAGCATGCTGATGAAAATTTCGTGTGAAATGGACGTTTATTGAATGAGATATGCTTGATTAAAGTTTTGTATGTCAAACTTATTTTGTTCGATTCTCTTGATTGATGATGATTTAGGCTTAAATATTGGTTGATCTGTGATCTACATGTTGTAACGGTTCGAATGGTATAAAGTTTGACAAAATCTGGAAAAATTTTCATGAGTGAGTACTGTACTCCGCCGTCTTCGCGAGGAAGACGGTTGTTTCAGCCCAAGGAACCACCGTCTGGTTCATGCTGATGTGGCTAGGGCTTGGTCCCATTCATTGTCCACGTGAGCGCCATGCTAGCGAAACGATTGGCTCTGGTTCGTTGACTTCGCCACGCATACACTTGACTGGCTGACTGAGCGCCAAGTCATTTAATGAAACTGCACCGTTTTTGGCTAGCATCACTTCGATTCCAGGCGCTATCATTTTGGAATTGTTTAATTCAGCGCGCCTCATTTGAATCTGAACATGGTTCGATTCCAGCATATGCAACTTTTTCAAATCTCCTCCACATTTAACCTTTCCCTCCATTTCATGTACATGATCATTTTAATTCAAATATTTCTTTTCCAAACTTCAAAAATTCATAATAAATGGAAAAATGATCCAATTAATTCCAGGTTTTTTGCTACATGATCATGTGATTGTCATCTATTTTTTGATGCAAATTTCTGGAATTGTGCCTGGCTGGATTTTGAATTGTGTTAGACTATGTGAACATGTGTGCATATGTGACATTGCTCCATTCTTTCCATTGTGAAATGCTTGATATTAATCCAAATGCCATGAAATTTTGCATGATGTTTCTTAACATGTTGATAGATGTTTGAGGCTTGATTGTGCATTTTTCTCATTTGCCATTTCTGTTTTATACACATGATTGCATGGTGTGACAATGTGTGTCACACAATTTGATGATCAACTTGTGCATTTTCATTTCCATATCAAATGAGCTTCCCTGTTTATGATTTTTGGTATGATGTTTGTATTGGACATGTTGTATGCTCACAAAAATTTTCATATTTTTTTGAATCATTTCTGTTTTGATTTGGAAGTTTCATTCTTAATGTCCAAATGTATGCTTTGAATTTGCCTTTGACTTCCCTTGCTTATTATATGCCCTTGCTTAATGATTTTGACTTGGTCCTTTTTAGGACATGTTCATGATTGATTAAAGATGATTCATGTTGAGTTTTAGCTTCTGTTTTGGATTTTTTCTTCACCTTTGACCCTAGGCTTTGCCTTAGGGGTTTGAACTCACATTTTGAGTTGTGCATTTCAGGTTTTCAAGCAATTAGCCACATTGGTTGATATGATCTCATCACTTGAGATACAAGTTATTTTGGTTGATTAACCTTGCTGTTTTGTAGGTCTTGTGGATGGTGAATCAATTTAGTTGCTTGCACCTTATGCCTTGCACCATTGTTGTCTGATAATTGGTTGTCTGACTGTTGTTGATTGTTTAGTCTGTCTGAATGTAAATATTGACTGGTTTAGCTTTTCTTACAGGTACTTTAGCCGCTTTAACTCATTATTTGAGTTGCTTTGCTTTGCTTGTGGTTGGCATACCACTTAGGTAAATTCCTACTCTCCATGTAGTCTGGAAGACCTGTCATGTTATTTTGGCAGGCACCTGTCTGAAGCCCTCCTTAAGAGGCCATGTTCTTGTTTGTTTATATTTGTGCCTTGTACTTCAAAGACCTCCTAAGTGAAGAGGCAATTGGCAGATAGAAGGGATGTGCAATCCATCCCCTGCTACTCAGTTGTGTCTTTCATCTTGCTCACACCATGTGTTGATGCACTTTGAATAAAAACCCAAAATCTTGTATATAGAATCAGTCATTGTGGAATAGAGTTCCTCATTCTGGACTCCCACACCTTCTATTGATTCAAGCTCACCCAGGCCCGGGTTAAGAGCTATGAGGCATAACCCTCATCTCCATTTCATCTGCTCACCCTAACTCTCAATGTTAGAGGTTAAGAGCCTGACTACCCATTCCAGTATTTGGCTTGTTTGTCAAGGTCGATATGACCCCTTGACTAAAGCCCAACCTTGCTTGAGCCCCTTGCTTGTGTATAGTGTGTGATAATTGACTGCTTGGTTGCCTATTTGTCCATCTGTGCATAATTGTTTGTGTGTGCCTCTGTGCATTGTTTTCATCTTTGAGCATTACTTGTATATCATTTCATGATCATTGTTCATACTTTGTGACATTTTGTTTTGTCCATTGAGGAGTCTATTGTAAGTCCAGTTATTGGCATTTGTTTCCTGTGATCTGGTAGGAGTTGGAACTAAGACCATTGATTGGCACTCCATTTCCTTGGAGTCGAGTGTAAGACCATTTATTGGCAACTTGTTTCCTCTTGCTTATTGCATTTGTTTTCTTTGATTTGTGAGGCTAGTGTAAGTCCATTGATTGGCACCTGGTTTCCATGTTTTCTTTGCTTTATGAGGCTAGTGTAAGTCCATTGATTGGCATCTGGTTTCCTTTTATTTTGGCTATTTCTGATACATTGTTTATATGTTAACTGCTTTGTGTTGCCTAAATTCCAAAGGAACTTCCTTGGATCATTTCTATGATCTTGAGAAAGCAACTCCTATCCTGTAGCCTTAACCCTCACCCTTTTGTGCTTGATCTTTGAACCTTGTTTTCATCCTTAACCCAAAACCAGAAAACTTTTGTGCAAACATTCTCACTTGTTTTCAAAACTAGAAACCTAGGCCTTAAGCCTTTGATTTTCAAAATCCATTTTCATTAATACTCATTGTGAATAAACTTTAATGTCAACTTTGACTTCATTTTGTGAATAATC